>NW_015549558.1:1430168-1442700 GCF_001515605.1 Sinocyclocheilus anshuiensis | reverse complement strand
GGAGGGCTCCTGTTTCCCCGTTAAGCCCACGGAGGGCTCCTGAGTCCCCGGCTCCACCATGGCAACCTGAGCCCCTGTTCCGCCATGGCCTCCCGAGTCCCCGGCTCCGCCATGGCAACCTGAGCCCCCTGTTCCGCCATGGCCTCCTGAGCCCCTTGATCCGCCATGGCAACCTGAGTCCCCTGTTCCGCCATGGCCTCCTGAGCCCCTTGCTCCGCCATGGCAACCTGAGTCCCCTGTTCCGCCATGGCCTCCTGAGCCCCTTGCTCCGCCATGGCAACCTGAGTCCCCTGTTCCGCCATGGCCTCCCGAGTCCCCGGCTCCGCCATGGCAACCTGAGTCCCCTGTTCCGCCATGGCCTCCCGAGTCCCCTGATCCGCCATGGCAACCTGAGTCCCCTGTTCCGCCATGGCCTCCCGAATCTCCGCCTCAGGCTCCTCCACCACCTGCTCCGCTGCCGTTGGACGATCCTCCTCCTAGTCCCCCTCCGCCCCTCCCTCTGTTTCTACGGTGCGAGGACGCACCTTCCGGGAGGGGGGAATACTGTAACGCCCCTGTGGACTGTTTGTTGTGGTTTCTTCCCTTTGTGTTGGTTTAGCCCGTCTAATCATTAGTTAATCACCGTCATTGTGCTCACCTGTCTGCCTCTAATTATTCACCCCATATTAGTTCCTGTCTGTCTGAGCATTGGTGTCGGTTATTGTTAATGTTACCCCGAGTGTGTGTCTCACCTACCTGAACCTGCCTTGTTGTGTCTACAATAAATGTCATTATTGGAATCCTTGTCGTCCTCATCGTCCTGCCTGCCTCCACACACCCGATTCCGTGACAACTTGATTATAATTTCAACTGTATTTTGTTATTTAATATTACATTTAAATTTAATATACTTTAAATGGAACTTCAACCCATCATTACAAATATATTTATAAACATGACATTCAAGTTTCAATAAAAATTACATTTATGTATATTTTAGTTTATCATAAATGCTTGTCAGTGCATTCAGTTAGTACATATTTCAAAGACAATAGAAGAAATTATGAAATTATGTAAATTATGAAATGATAAAGATGTAGTTAAGTCCTTCCTAAAATGTAAACTGTAATATGTTTTCATTTAATTGCAATTAACAATTAAAATGCAATTAAGCGTCCAAAAAGTTCATATTATTTTAAAGTGTATTATCCATAATAAGTACTCCTTTTAAACGTATGCTAAAAGGTACTTCTTTTTGACAAGAATTTTGCAAACAAAATTCTATTCAAAACAGTATATAATCCACGCAATGTAAGTCACACATATCAACTTACAGAGCCATGTCTATTCAAACCTATTTATGTCTCCTCAGATTTTTGACAAAGTGGATTTCAAGTGAAACAATGGACTGTCATTAATGCCCCCTTAAAACAAAACAAAACACAAAGGTGTTCATGTCACTTCATTTCAGGATTGCCATTAGTAGCCCCTTGAATAAACAACAAAAACAAAAGAAATGCTTCTCATTTCTGCACACGTGATTATATCAGTTTTAAAATACAGTCTGTGGATATATGTATTAATGTATACAAAGGCTGGAATACACTACAAGACTTTTGCCCCCATTTACAGTTTGGATAAGTCGACGCTAGTTGCCGAAAGTCAGAGACAGTCTGCAGATTTGAGTTGACAGATTTAATAGAAAATCGCATAGTGTATGATGGTCACAGACTCTGATTTTTTGGGTCCAGACTCTGATTCCATCCAGTCAGAGGATATCAAACATGTTTGAGTTTTTCAGCCCATTTTAGAACACACATTGTTTTCATTTGTCAAGCTTCTAGCAACAAGGCGCACGTTTCTGCATGAGTTTGTTGTTGTAATCAGAATTAATTTAAAGTCTGGTACTGAATCCTTACTTGTTTAGTGTATGATGGCCACTTTTCCTCTGTGACTATTTACAAAGTCGGTAAGTGTATGATGCTTAGTGTTTTAAAATCTGTTCAGATTTTAAAAGTTGTGTAGTGTATTCCAGCCTTAAAGGGTTAGTTCACCCAAAAATGAAAATTAGTTGTGTTTTACTCACCCTCGAAGCATCCTAGGTGTATATGCCTTTCTTCTTTCAGACGAATCCAGTCTGAGTTATAAAAATTGTCCTGGCTATTCCAAGCTCTATCATTGCAATCAGCGGGGGTTGCAGTTGAACAGTCCACAAGTCATCAAATAAAGCGCGCACATCCGTAATAAAACGTGACTCACACGGCTCCGGGGGGTGAATAAAGGCCTTCTGTAGCGAATCCATGTGTTTTTGTAAGAAAAATATCCATATTTCAAACGTAATAAACACTTTTCTCTCACTTCTGGTATCTGTCATACGCGGAAGCCGTTCCGGCGGATGACGTAAGACATCAGCGCTGCGTGATTAGTGACGATTGCGGAGGGAGAACAAAACAAAACGCCGGTCACGAATTAGAAGTACAAACCGAGGATTTGCAAAGAAAAATGTCGGAGGATTTCGATATAAACCAAGAGGAGACTGGTTTTCCTTTGCTAAAGTAAGGAAACTTTGCTCCTATAAACAAACTCGCGAGACTGGCATATCTCAGAGGCACGTGCTGGGGATATTTTTCTTACAAAAACGCATGGATTCACAACAGGAGGCCTTTATTCACACCCCGGAGCCGTGTGAGGCACATTTTATTACGGATGCGCGTGCTTTATTTGACGACTTGTGGACTGTTCAACTGCAACACCCGCTGATTGCAATGATAGAGCTTGGAATAGCCAGGAAAATTTTTAATATAACTCCGACTGGATTCATCTGAAAGAAGAAAGTCATATAGACCTAGGATGCTTCGAGGGTGAGTAAAAACAGTCTAATTTTCATTTTTGGGTGAACTAACCCTTTAAGCATTTGTTTTTCCAAGTGAAATGCATGTTCTCTTACACTTGACCTAACTACAGTCAATTATTTCCACATCCCATTATAGGTTGTTCACCTTTTCTTCTCACCATTTCCGATCATGCAGTGTCTGAATAGATCCCATAGAGTTTGCTAAGAATCAAGCAGTTTGCCCCTAAAACACTTCATCTGTCAGTGTGACAGCGTGAGTGGGTGAGGTGATCCATAGTTGATGTATGAGCCAGCAAATTGCTGACTGAAAGACTCTAATTAAAGCAAATCTGCAGAGGACACTTTCTTGTGCCCGGCAGGTTTGTACAGGGTCAGAGAGTGTTGGGAGTGCTCTTATCCATTCTTCTCAATTTATAATGTTGTCTCAGTTCACTTCTACATTTGCTGAATTTGAATTTATATGGAGTGCTGTTAAAGATGAGAATCAGAATTACTCACTTTCATTCTTGAACTGGATCCAAAGGCACTTAGTGAGACATCTAGAGAAGTTCAGTAAATCTGCAGTTCTGATGATGTTCTGTATTCAAAGTTCTAAAATGAAAAAGAATAAGAGAAAGATATCAGTTAGGCTAGTGGGGTTTGTAGGGACACAGAACCACAGCAAACCTTTTTCTTTTTAAAAATCTCATACAATCAAGATAAGTGTGTGCTCATCTGTGTTGTTATTACATTAAAACTACATTTTAATTGTCAAAATAAAACTGAATGAAATGAAATTACATACATTTATAAAAGGGAAAGAAAAAGAAAATTAGAAATGATGACTTGTCAACTATCCAAAATAAGTTTAAGTACTAAATAAATTAAAGCTAATGAGGAAAAAAAATTAACTTAAATGATTTTAGCAAATGGCTGCAATATAACAAAGAGTGAAAAATTGAAGGGGGTCTGAATACTTTCCGTACCCACTGTATATATATATAAACAAATAAAACTGACAAAAGCACATAAAAAAATACTAAAACTCATAAAAAAGAACAAGCTAATTCAAAACACTAATAAATACTAATAGATTATAAATAATACTAAAATATCACTGTATTCAGTCAAATGTGAACAAAATGTGAGGATTTTTTTTTTTTTTTAATATTTAAGATAAACAAATTGCATATTATCAAGAGAATAAAGTTACAGGAATGTGTATATAGAATTTTGCTAATTACAAACATATTTGCTGTTAGGCAGTACAAGTATTTAAGCAATCATTTCGAAATAAATAAAAAAGGGTCATAGAAACTGTAACATATTTTAACTTGTTCATCTGTTGTGATGATCTGGACATTTTTCTGAATATTTATGATTAGCCTGCAACTACTTTGTTTCATTGTGTTGTACTTTTATAATTATCTGCCTAATTTATTATCTATAAGTGTTACTTTTTGTCCTTGAAATAAAGTTTCTCTCTTTTGGCTCATTCTTCCTGATGTCAAGTTATGTTTAATGTGGATAAGATTTTTTTTTTTTTTACAAAACTTTGTAACAAAATTTCACCCTTGAGGGAATATCTCTTACCGTACCTTCTTAGTGACTGCGTATTTAAGAAAAAAAAATGTCCTTAAGGATGGCATCTAACTTCATGACAGCATTTAGGAGAGACAAAGTCAAACAGCAAGCAGAAAGACATCATTACTTATGGATTCACATTTGTAGAGAGAGTGAAAGGAATAGAGGAAGATCTATTCCCATTGGCTTGCAATGTGATTAGGTGCCCATTGACCCTGTGCAAGAACTGTGTCAGGAAGCGTCACTCTGACTGAGAAGAGGAAGAGCCATCTCTGGTCCTTTTCAGATGCTAGTAATTGCTGCTCACAAGATATTACACACCATTTTGTATAGCATTTGCTGTTTCTCGCACAAATATGCCTGACACAAGCTCCATGAATAATTCAAGTCTTAATCTGCTAAATAAGACTGACCCCCAACCCCCCACCCCCAAGAATGAAAGTGGGTTGGATGCAAAATTTAACAGACAAAATACTCAGTAGCACAGCCTAATTACCATATTCGCAACCTAAAATAATAGAACTAATTAAGTCTTATTAAAGCACAGCACCAGGCAAGATTTTTGTCATTTGTGAATTCATTTATGCATCTATTGATTTCAAATGAAATCAGCACAGACTGGTACAATAACATGAGATGGACAAACTTGTTTTTGTTTCACGCAGCTCCTGATAATCACTGAAAATACAGCATTATTGTGTAGGCAGCGTGTGTTTGTATGCTGTACACATTATTTATTTGTGTCCACAGCGCTGTCTGAGGCAGTCAGTGTGTTTTTTGCTGTGTAAAGGGCATAATCCTCCGCTGTGAGGTGCCACTGATCTGTATTTATGTTTCTTTATAAATCCAAAGCTATTTGGAGGAGTGGAATCAGCCAGGCTTTGAGAATAAAAAAGTCTGCCTTTTGAAACGCACACACACACACACACACATATATATACATAACACATGCATGTACCCAAATGCCTTCATTCAGCCTTCCATTTCAAAGTTAATCAGACAAAATTGTATTCATGATTGAATTTCTAGAATTTCATCCATGGCTGTGGGCCAACAGCGTCCTGAGACATTAACATCAGATATGAGTGACTTATTCGTTTACTGCTCCATTAGTGATAAGATAAGGAGATAGACTGGTGGAATGAGGAGAAAATTAAATTCATCAAAGAAAACAAGATCATTTAGAGTGGTGGTGAAGGATTCGAATTAACCGCAGTGAAAGAGTTACAGCCAAATTGCTTAAAGCAGTTGGCCATTTTGCTGAAGTGTGCTGAAATGAGAAGAGCAACACTTACAAAAATGTTACATAAGCATATTAACTTTTTAACTTTGATAATGTGAAATACTGGGAGCAGAGACTTCTGATAAGCAATTTTGGCTTTCGCAATTATTTTACTGCTCAATATTTTTATGCATCTTAATAAATGATCAAAAGAAAGGACAAAGCTTCCACTAATGTGATTGCTGGTGGTGGAAACCCCTGATAACTGAGACAGATTGCCATTTTCAAAAGAAACAAACTGAGGCCAATATTTATCTGTCTCCAGCTTCCTTCTCTTGGGCTTTATCTTTTAATTGCTTCTAGTCTTATATAAAGAAAAACTAATTCAATTTGGGTAACCAGAAGAACCCTGGGCAAGATTTAACCATTCAAGAAAAGCAGAAGAAAACACAAGGACTGTTGTTCATATAATTCACAAAAGTGAAGATTATATGAATCAACATTTCTGCTGACATTTCAAAGGGAAGATGAATCTCTCCATAAATCTCTCTCTTTCGTAGACAAACGCACACAATTATACACACACACACACACACACACTGCAGAGACAGCAGAACAAACATTTATCTGCAGTAACAAACAACAGAAGATCTGCAATCTGATGCTAGTGTGTTATGCACACAATTTAAATAACTTTTGAGATAAGAATCTGTGCATTTCACACACACACACACACACACACACACACACACACACACACACACACACAGCCATTTAAATCACAAACTGTGACAAATGGGTGACTAGTTTGATCCAGAAAGAAATTAAATGCCTATGGTTTTAGCAGTTCTCTGTTTTGGCACTGAGAGATGAACAAATTTGCTTGAAGTGAACTAGTGCTTGGTTGTAATGAAACTGATGTAAAATCCCATGCCAAGCTTATATTCTCCATAGTTCTGGTAAATAGTGTAATAACAAATTATTTGCTATTTTGCTGCACATAAAATAATGGTAGATCATATAACAGAATATTTAGTTATGTTGCAGGAAGTAAATATATATGCTGCCACTGCTAACTTACATTAACAATCAGTTTGTCCTAAACAGTCCTCTCTCATATGTAGCATGAGAAAAAGTGATTCATTCTTGTGAATCATTTCATTCAGAAGATCGATGGACAGGTTAAAAAATGATCCCCCCAAAAAATCCCTGTACTATATTTTTGACTATGTTATATTTTTCAATAGCTTTACTGCAGTTTGCCTATTTAAAATGAAAAATTCAATGCTTTATTGTCCGAAAGGGCCAAATAAAACAAGAAATTTAAAAACTTTTTATATAAATAAATTAACAAATAATAATAAAAAAATATTAATGTATTCATATTTTACTTAATACATAATACTTAATAAATTTATTAATATACATATAAAAAAATGTATATTATTTTTTAAATATATTAGATTTAAATATATTATTTTAAAAAACAGGTTAAAAACCAATTGGTATTTCATCATTAAAAAGTTGACTATTAAATATTTAATAGTCCTTTTTTTTTGTAATGAAATCCCAATAAAATATAATTACTGCCAATTGTTTTTAACAACATGACCAAGGCAGTCAATAATACCTGGAATATGTTAACATTCACATTCATCTCAATGGATGCTGCAGATCCGATCCAGCTGTACATGATTTATAATCTGCCATATTTGCATTAGGGTTTATTCATGTAACACAGGCAAAATAAATTGCTATGTAAAGCCATCTGTTTAAATCATATTCAACTGTCTGACAATTTGCATACGAATGGTTGTTCATACAGCTTACACAGAAATTCATTCTGCTTGTGTTTCTTGAATAAGGCATATAATGTTGAAGCTAACTAAAAAAATTATATGGACATAAAGTGTGAAGAAACCGATTTAGGAAGCAAATGTGTGCCACCACTGCCTCACACTATACGAGAGATCAATAGCCTTTTTCCTCTAGTCAAAAGCCTCATACAAAGACACAACAGAGATTAGTGAGTCAATCCCTGCTTGACTCGGATCCGACCTGGATAAATTGAAATGGGATCGGTAAAGGATCAGAGAAAAATAAATGGCTCATGTAAAATTGGCAGATACGAATCCATTTCTGTCAGGAAACAAATTAGGAGTCATCGGTTTCTACCAAATTTCATGCTGAAACCACCAGCAGAGCTCTTCAAATCTGTTCATTTACATATATTATTGCACAATTGTTGAAATACTGCTTATTATCACTGTTTTACCTATTATTTTATGCTCCACAGGTGCCGTGGTCATTGCTTTTGTGGTGTGCTGGCTTCCATATCATGCCCGAAGACTAATGTACTGCTATATCACTGAATGGACACCGTAAGTTTCAATTCAAAGAAAACTCAACTGTAAAACTTTCTCTAAAATTTGATTTGCATTCTCTTACTGGACAAGTATACAAGTACACATGAAGCACAAAAATGCCTGACAGGTCAGAAGACTCTTCACATCGACCAGGGAGGACTCAGGAAGCAGGGCAGGAACCAACTCGACAAACACACAGACAAGGACAAGGCAACAGGGGAGACAAGAGATAAACACCGATCAAAAGAAAGAACTTGCAAAACAATGACTAGGAAGGATAAACAAGAAATAAAACAAAGGGGAAAAAGTAATAAAATAAGTTCCAGAAATATTTAACAGACTTGTGAAAACAAAGAGGATAACAAAAGGGAAAAAGCAGAGAATAAATGACTAGAACTAATCAAAAGGTTAAGAACTACAAAAATAAAGAACTAAACCACAAGACTAGAACTAGGCTAATATATTAACTAAACTCAGGAACAAATAAAAACTAGAATTTAAAAGGAGGGCAAAAACAAAACCAGACTGGATGCAAAACACTGAAAGGCAAACTCCAGCAAGACACAAGCAAGGAGAATGCACATGAAGCTCACACAAAACAAACCAGCAAAGACCAGAGGGAAATGAGTACAATATAAAGGGATCAGAGCACACGAGGATCAGGTGAACACAATTGGACAAACAAGGACTAAACAAGGGGGCGTGGTGATTGAAAATGAGGTGGCAGGACAAAAGGAGCACATGGCCAACACAAACAAAGAAACAGCCATGTGCTCAGGCACAAAATAAACAAAGATACATTAAACAAAGAAAGGACAGACAAGACTGTCAGGGCAGGATCCTGACATGCTGAGCTTATAGATGCACAAGTGTAACTGCAATTCCTGACCAGTATCAAATTCCTCTGTTTTTAAGAGAAAGTTGCTGAAGTCCAAGAGCTTCTTATAAATAACATAAAGAAACTTATAAAAAAGAATAGTTATAGCCTGTAGCTAGCTCACCACAAACTATAGCTCCACATATCAATGCTTTGTTCTGGGCAGCACCTACCAACAGCAGTGCACATAAATCATGATGCATCTGGCTGTGGTAGTGATTTCTAGGAGTTTTCTTCAATGATTTAGTGCCGGATCGATAAATCTGTGCCATGTGCTCCAACACTCAGCTTATAATTCATATAGAGCAGCACTACATACATGGTGCAAACTAATCTGAACAGCCTGTCAGCTTGTACATGTGATTTTTATCAGTGGCTGACTGCACACAGATTTATGCTGTAGTGAGCTTCCTCAAGCATATGCTGATAAATGATGAGACGTTTTTATGATTCAGTGCACGTGTCACTTCATTGGAAGACCAGTGTCCAGAAAAACATGGCATTTGAACCCCTGCTGAAAAATGTTTGATTTTGATAATAATTACAACTATTTAGAAATATGAGTGGTGCTTGCCTATTCAAAACTAGTTTAGATTAGACAGCTCAGACCCCTTTCTTTGTAATTCTATAGGATTTTAGAAAATAATTCTATTGGGTTTTTGGTGTGGAGTTTTGTCATTCACAAGGTGAAGAAACTTTTTGTAAAACCCCTCTGCTTAGCAAGCCACGCAATTTAGTTATCAAACCAAAGATTTAAGGCAACTTATATGCCAAAATGCAATACTGTCAGGTGTTTGTTCAAATCCTTAACCCTAAATATGAACAGTAACAATAGTAATGCTTGTCCACAAACTGAAATACATGATTAAGGATAGGTATGAGATCTGTACATTTCGGCTGATGTATTGATTGCAAAGGTTACATTTTTTATAGCGGAAGTCCTTTAATATGTGCCGGTGAGATGAGGTAGTGCTTGATGTTGTAGTACGTTTGATGTTTTAGTAAAGCAGAAAAAAACTGAAGATGAGGAGTGAAGATATGAGAGGAATGGAAGATGTTGGGAGGCAGCATTAAGGTTTTCATAAAGAATCAATATAATGGCAAATGTGTCAAAATAAAAATGTGGATGTTATGGATGAATACGAGCCTCCTAATGTCAATCTACCAGTTTATTTTTATTTATTTAAGGTCTTTTAATTTATAAGAAAACTATGAGAAGAGATTAGGACATGCGAGTCTTGCATGCATGCATTTCAATATTACAAACTAAACTGCTGCAGAATAACTCTGGTTGCTGTATAATATTCTCAACCTCCTATACAGCCACTGAATTCATTCATCTTTCATTAAAATCACAGAAAAAGACCAGTCTGCCAGATTTATGATTCTTCCCAGTCTAAGTGCTGTTTAGCTTTTTCTCATGCAGGGCTCATCATCATTGTTGCCTTAGGGAAAACAAAAGCTTCACCCAGATGACCAAATAATTATTATCTTTAAAGATACATTGCATATGAATTATTATACTCATTATTCATACTTTAAAGAACTTCAAGCTTAAAGAAAAGTTTTCATATTTTAAATGTATTTTTGAAGTGTCTTGTGAAGACTGAATTTATGATAAAAGCATTACATTTTAAATAAAATACAAGTGTAAAATGCATATATGGAGAGCTAAAGGGCAGACATCAGTCTCATAAGTCATCAGAGCCAAACTCTTGTTTCCTAAGCCATCTGATGTGTTTTTTTTTCTTTCCTCTGCAGGGTTTCAGAAATATAGCTAGTGCTTTTTATTAGCAGATGAATGGGCAGATATTAAGGTCATTACGGTCAGGCATTGTTACTAGCTTAGATGGCATGGCCACAGACTGTTTATAAAATGCCTGATGTATGTTCCACACAAAAATTGTAAGAGCTTTTAGAAAACATCAAGCCCTAATTTGATTGGCTGGGGTACAGATTTTTATCAGCCCCAAGGGAAAGTTGAAAGTTTTGTTTACAAGGTCCCAGACTGCTACAATGAGGACTATCAAGGAAAAAAATAGTTTGTAAACGCTTTTAAGGATTGTGACAATGAATCTTAATACCCTTGCTGAACTGATAGAGACTCGTAGTGTTTCTGTCTCTTGTGGATATGGTACATATCATAATCCTGATGTGATTAAATATCACAAGGATAATGGATTATGAATATGACGTCTACAAAGTGTAGTCAAAACCCAATTTCCTTTTTTGTGTGTGTGATGACGAGACAGGAGCCCAAGGGATATAAGATTGTTCATGAGATTGCACTGGGGCAGGTCAAACGCAACCTTCATTTGAAGCATTTCACATTAATATTACTCACACACACTCAAATCTCTATGCAAAATCTTCCTTTATTTCTCTCTTCCATTCCAGGGAAAATTGCTCTCTCTCTCTTAAAGCACAACAAAACATTCAAAATAGTTACATACAGCACATCAAAGTCATCACAAACAAGCAGATTTCAATTTACATGGGACATAGCATATACATAAACATTTTATGTACAAAAATGTAGGGTTAAAATTAGTTCGATTTTTTTCCAATGTATTTGAAAGAAAGTCACTTATGCTCACAAACAAATGCATTTATTTGATCAAAATATTTCAAAAGAATGTTCAAAAGAGCAGCATATATTTTAAATAGAAATCTTTTCTCACAATGTAAATGTCTTTACTGTAACTTTTGAACAATGTTATGCATCCTTGCTGAATAAAAGTATTAATTTATTTAAAAATATTATATGACATAATAGATAAGGATTTCTGAATGTTGTAGGGAAATTAAGACAGAGAGAAAAAGCATGTTTTAGGGGAAAGATAAAATAGATATGAACTAACCATGAGTCATCTACAGCCATTAGCAAAAATTGCTTCCGGTTTAATAAAAGCTTTTTATGTAGTGCAATAATGGAGAGAGAAGTAAAGCTGAACACTGAGATTTATTTGAGAGCTGAGTAGTGTAGCGAATCAGCTCATGGGGAAATATGAATAATTAATCATAACTAGTTATAATTAATTATAAATATTTAGATTCGCTGTAGATATTTACTTGACCTCTCAGGGTCAACTGTCTGTCAATTCTAAGAACGTTAATTTCCTGGTTAAGGGAAATAACTTTCTTACTGTACAATTCTACACAGAGCTTGTAGCATAAATCTGCATGATTAAGTGTAAAATCTATCTGGTGTCAGGGTTGCCATGGTAACCAGGGTCCTGGGCCTCGTTCACAGACAACTTGGGGTGTTACGCATTTCGGGGGAAGGTCCATAGGCCTCATATGGCTTGTTAACTGAGGGGTGTTACAGAGTATTTGTTAAATATAGCTAACAAAATATATATTGTGTGTTTGATTGGTCCAGACGCTACAGTAGCAAACTGAATTTACAAATAATTACTCAAGTACACCATATAGCATGATGTGTGTCTGTGTGTTATTTTATGTAAAGGGAAAAAAGGATCGGTTGAATGAAGATCATCATCATCATGTTTGTTTATACTAGGGCTGTCAATAGATTAACATTTTTAATCAAATTTAAATCAAATTATTTTTTAATCACACCCTTTTTCTGTGATTAATCGCGATTAATCACACACTTCATGAAATTAAGCATAGACCATTTATCTTGTTTCAAATGTTTATTTTGTCAT
>NW_015549558.1:1411103-1429597 GCF_001515605.1 Sinocyclocheilus anshuiensis | reverse complement strand
ACACCAAAGAACCAAATGATATAAGGAGCCCATATAAGCACATATGAAAGAAAATAAAATGCTTTAAAAAATCTGAATTGTATAGTATGTGTACAGTGCAACAGCAAGGAGCTTTTTTACATTTTAGATAAGTCAAGTTGCGTTTCTGAACAGGACCACATGGAGATGCCAAAAACTCCTAAACCACCGCCTGCTGACTGCATATATCTACTACAGTACACTGATCCATTCAGAATAACTAAACACAGCAACATACACATGACAAATCAAAACATTATCGTGAATGTGTGTGGAAACGACGTGAATGTACGGAAATGTCTGTGCCTGTGTATAAATACAATCTGCGATCAGTGAGTCAAGAGCACTCATACATGCATTAATATTACGGACTCACGCCTGCTTACTGTACTGTATGACTCCTGTACGCCACCACAATCGTCAATACCTTTACTGCAGTCTTCATTCATCAAAACTTAGCGAGACACTGGTTATCCAGTCGAAAACATGTAGTTTGCACCTCATCTGTGTTGTGGTGGGATGTGTTGACAATCCGTTTAGTCTGTACTTCACACACATACTACACATGCTCACGCTGTTTTAAAGCGAAACACACTGAAATAATTCACTGAAAACTCTGTTCTCTCTGCAATCTCTGATGTAATCAACCTGGTTTCCTTTATATTAGCGCTGCTTTGGACGGATTGTTTGAATGCATTCGCTTACTGGATCATTGGTCTGAAAACTTTCCCGGAGTTTAGCAGCTTAAAATGATCTGATCACAAACAGAGAAGCAAAATTGAGTTAAAGGGTTAGAATAGATATTGTGCTAAAGTAATTTTGCTTTAATTGCGTTAAATTATTGTAAAATTAAAAATTAATCGCATGCGTTAACGTTGACAGCCCTAGTTTATACCCACAGAAGGTGACGTAAAAAAGACCCTATTTTTATCAGCAATTAAACTGCATAGATGAAAGACATGTTTAAAATGAACATTTACCCACCTTCATAATGGCAACTCTTTTCTATGTAGTTGCAATGAATGGGGACTGAAGCTTTTAAACTTCAAAAAGAATAATTAAAGTCGCAAGCAGCATTGAAAGTGCCCTCACACCCGGAGCCACCTCCACCCGGTGGCCATAGGAAAATAGTGAACAGTGGGCAATATGCATTTAAAGTGGAAAATATAGGAGGAATATATCAAAGTAATTTATATAGGCCAGGACTTTTACCAAACAAGTGAAGTTTGCTGCAGATTGAACTTAGTATGTTTGAGTTAGTGTAAAACATGACATATCCTGTTTCCAACAGGTGGCTCTATGATTATAACTGAATATTGGCCTTTAGATGTCTTCAGGACAGGACTCTTATGAAATGTGTGAAGTTTGGGTCAGATTGGACATTGTATGCATGAGTTAGAGCAACTTCCTGTTTCATGGTATTAATAGCATGCTTTGGCACTTAGTAATTGTTGCTAGCATGTTTAACTCTCAATAACTTATTTTAATGTGTTGCTAATAGTGCATCACAGTGTTAAACATGACACTTCCTGTTGATAGTAGATGGAGCTGTGACTATAACTGAATATTGGCATGTAGATGTGTTCAGGCCAGGACTCTTATCAAACATGTTAAGTTTGGGGCAGATTGGACATTGCATGCCTATATATTACAGCAACTTCCTGTTTCATTGTATTAATAGCATGCTTTATCAAATAAGCTAAGTGTTGCTAACATGCTTTACTATGTTTCTAGCATGTTGCATATTAAGTTTGGGGCAGATTGGACACTGCATGCCTACAGCAACTTCCTGTTTCATTGCATTAATAGCATGTTTTAACACTTAGATAAGTGTTTCAAGCATATTTTCTAGCATGTTGCTAGCCTATTTAGCACTTGCTGACGCTTTATAATATGTTGCTAGGAGTCCATAACAGTGTTAAACATGTCACTTCCTGTTGCCAGCAGGTGGTGCTATGACTATAACTGAATATGGGCATGGACATGTGTTCAGGACAGAACTCCTATCAAATGTGTGAAGTTTGGGGCAGATTGGATATTGTTTGCCTGAGTGACAGCAACTTCCTGTTTCATGGCGAAACATCAAACTTTGTCAGGCTGCCAGGGACACGCCCTTCGAGGCAAACTCAAGATCTTCACAATTTAGCATCACAAAGGCCTTATGACTACACTCACCAAATTTGAAGATGATCCAATTAAAACTAGGAGGAGTTTGATAAAGTGCAAGTCCTGAACATGGAAAAATCTGCACAAAAATCATAGAGGAAATTCAAAATGCAGTTTCAAAATGCATTTAGAATTTCGTTCCAAGAGGTATTGGAATTCATTGAAATTTTATAGGTGGTGCTATCAAGCCATTTTGCCACGCCCAATTCTGAAACCCATATCAGATGTAAATTTTCACAAGCTCTGATGTGTGTGCAGCATTTCGTAAGTTTTCGAGCATGTTTAGGCCCTCAAAAATGCGATTCACTTTGGAGAAGCAGAATAAGAAGAAACAGAACTATTCCAAGAGGGTCCTCGCACCATTGGTGCTCGGGCCCTAAATAAATTATAAAATTACAAATTGTAATTGTAACAGAATTTTAAATTTTTGGATAAACCATTACCTTTACATTGTTTTACAATAATATATTGGTTCTGTGTAATAATAATAACCATGATTCTGGTTCAAATAAAAAAGCTGCAAGTAAAAAATATTTTTATATGCATGATAATGCTGTACCAACAAACTGTATTTTTTCTCATCCACAGTGCTCTCTTCGATTTCTACCACTACTTCTATATGTGCACCAATGTGCTCTTTTATGTCAGCTCGGCCATCAACCCCATCCTGTACAACCTTGTCTCAGCCAATTACCGGCAAATTTTTTTTTCCACACTTCGCTACCTAATCCTGCCATGCCGCCATAAGAAACAGAAGCGTGTTCTCACCAGACACTCTATCAGCATCTGCAGCAACCAGACCTTCTCCACCAGTGTCATCAAAGAAACCATTTACTGAATGCTGTCAAGATTCAGCCATTCCATTTCTCTGTTTCACTCAGCCAAGGAGAGACCACTGAAGTGAAGAATGTTTTCATATTGAGTTATTATTACAAGAATTCATTATGTCCATGCAACTGAATCACCATATGAAGCTTATAAATGTTGCAGAACTGGCAACAGAGACACTTATAATGTTTATGGGAGGAAATGTAGCACCAAATACACAAAAAACAATGTGCCGAAACAGTGTAAATACAAAAAAAAAAAAAGTAAATAAAATAAAATAAGCTAATGTATATCCAGATTATTTCTCATTCAAAATATGAAATAAATCCATCTTGGTGAGTGAAAAGAGAAAAATATTATGAAGGGAACAGACTGCAGACAGTCTCTATTGTATACACAGAGTCTATATCCATGTTATGTAATTTACCAACACTGGAACAACTGTGAACACAAGGACATACACCTTTTTTTTTATTTCATTCACTGGCGCACATCAGGGGCTTTCAAAGCAGAGGCTGCTATTGTCAAAGACGTGACTCTTGCTCGCAACACACCGAGACATTGTCGCCGTTCCGTCACCTTAGCAACAGTGTATGTGTAAAAAAGGCAGCGCTCTTGTGTGCAAACTGGAGAAGAGTGCAGGATGACGGGCATAAATTATTCACTCGTTCTAAAGTAGCTTCATTTAAACACTGCCTTGTTCTGCAATTTGCAAAGAGAGAAGGGAGAGTCTTCAGATTGCAATGATAGAATGTGTAACAGGCTCACTTGAAAAACGTGCCTCTACCTAAACATAGAATTCACTGCAGTTTCCAGCTGAAATGAACACTATCGGCAGTAAAACAACAAATTATGATTACAGGGGCAGATTATTTCAGAAATGCTTTTGTTACCATTATCAGTTAGGTTTAGGGATTGATAAAAGCTTTTTATCTGCAACAAGTAGTGCAATAATGGAGAAAGAAGTAAAGCAGAACACTATGATTTTGTAGAGAGTTGAGCAGCAAACTGAATCTGCAAATAATTTGAATTTACTCATGCACACCATATAGCATGATGTGTGTTTGTGTATTACTTTATTTAAAGGGGGAAAAAAAACATTGGTTGAAAAAAGATCATCGTCATCATGTTTCTTAATACCCACAAAAAGTAAAAAGATCTTAGATTTTTGTGTAAACCATTACCTTAACATTGCTTTGCAATAATATATTTATTTATTAAAACATTTTTATTCACAAAATTCTGATTCAGTTTCAGGTTAAAACATGTATAAAAAAGTGAAGTAAAAATAATTTTATACTATAGGTATATAGTATACCACTATTGGTGGTACAATATTTTCAAACGTGATAGAGCATTAACCTTTTAGCACCACTCACCAGAACATTTCATTTCCATTGCTGCTATACCATTCCATTGCTTGTTAAATTCAGGGTCATCTGTTTTGGGGAAAATTTAATGTGGTTTTAACATTACTCAGAGGACATTTCACTTTGAATGTGCCACAAAAATTGCAAGAGGCAAATTAATATCATTTTGCATACACAGGCATGGATTTTCAATGAGCCTTGGTTGAGAATATGTGTCGCTGAAGGAAAACGGAAAAGCAGCACACAATAAAAGTTCAGCTCATCTCTTTTAAACTCTGTTCAGACTTGTGGACACTTTTGATTTTAGCTTTATATCAAACTCCCATAAGTCACAGGGAACCATTTAGAGAGAGCTGCATGGACCAGAATAGTAGACAGAGGGCCTGTGACAATGATAATAATAATATAATGGATAATAATGGATAATGGAATGTGATAATACTAAAGAAAGTAAAAGAAAAATGGGAAATTCGAGAATGCAGCTTTTTTCTTGTGCCTTAGAGGTGAGGATGAGTAAGACGAGGAAGCTCTCTAGTTCATTGTGCAGTATAGATAACCGATTTCCCATAATATCATGCTGATACAAAATTAGACTAAAAGAAGGGTAGAAAGTTTGTTTAATGTTCCTTTAATTGTGCTGGACTTGCAGTCTACCTGACACCTAGTGTTGTGGATGAATTATTTAGCAAAATTAGTAATTTTCAGTTACTGATGCCATTGGCCAGCCACAATTAATTTAATCCACAAGTCAAAGTATTCTATAACAAAGTAGTTATCAATATAAAATAAGTCATATTCATCTGGTCATGTGATTGCAATATGGCCTCCCCATGATTTGACCAGTTCCATGTAAAATAAAGCTTTTGTTAGGCTCCTGATTTGACTGGGTTTTTTATGTGTGTATATATATATATATATTTATGAACCACATTTTGGTGCTGTCTTGTTTAAATCCATCCACATGAACCATCATGAGTGAACTCTAAAGAACATGGTAGATATTCACAGCAGGGAGGAAGCTGAGCACTTGAGTGTAGTTGTAGACCGTTGTGTTGAAATATACTGAATACAAAAAGAGTGCATAACATGCGGGTGTGATGGCCAGGGCTGTAAGGGTACAGCAAGCAACATAAAAAGAAGAAAATGAGAAAGTGAACGGTATGAGAGACCGCCTGCTGAGGCTGTAGAGAATACAAGACCAACACAGTAAGAAAGGTTAAAATGTTTGCTTGATGGCTCTCTGGGGTATCCTGACAAATAACTGTAACTCATGTGCCTGCACTGTAACTCATTTTTATGGCGTTAAACTGACTTTGCCGTGTTTTAGATCAGTAGTAATCAGATTCACAGTTTACATGCATTTAGACTGTGCCTCCATGCTCAGTGTCATAAATCACATAAATTAATTCAAAACCCATCTGAATTGATGTTGAATGAATCAATATAATGTACATCCCACTGTTGATGTTAACTCTGTTGTGGTGTTCAAAATAATACTGCAGTTAATACTGGATTTGAATAGTATATGTATTGGTGTTGATGTGTATCATTATTATTTCCTTAATTAAGATTAAAATTCTGATTTTTATGATGTTTTCATTTTAATAGGGGAATGAATAATTGTGAATAATAAATTGTTCAAAAGGCCTTTCTTATTCGTCACACTTTAAATGTTTATTACGTTTGTGATGTTTAATAATGGATTTCTGCCAGTCCATTATAATCCACTAAAATGTAATGAGTTTGTTTTGCAAATAATTTAATAAAAATTAAAATATGTTTCTCTTGTGACTCAATTTGTATTAGTCAGACCATTAAAAGTAGTAATACATATTTTCTCAGTGTATTATGATACATTTCTGTGTAAATACTGTAGTATTCCATTTAAAACTAACTACAGCGGCATTATAGATACATAAAATATGAGACATGCTAAGACTTTGCAATTCACTTGAGACTAATCACACAAACATGCAAACAAATGGTTGACGTGGTTGACCTTATCAGACTGCCCTAAGGTAATACCCAGTCTGGAGGTTGTCTAAGGTCTGATTGTTGAGGTGATTGGATCCCAAAGGCTGGAACAGCACTGAGAAGCAGTCAAACATAATTGTGCTGTTCATTCACTTCTAAGATCCTGCTCTGAAGCTGGGGGCATCCTCATATCCATGATAAAAAATAAACCTCTGACTTTCTAAACTGTTTGACGTTCACAATCAGGAGAATTCAAGGATGCTCTAAGATCAATTCATTCGTTTTTATCTTATTTTCCATATGTGAAGGATACTTCAATCATCACCATTGTTTCACAAGGTTTTCTGGGAAACACTTTACAACAACGTTAAATTTTATAACATTAGTTAAAGATTTAGCTTTCTTGAACTAACAATGAACAATACTTTCACAGCATTTAAACATCTTTTATCATTGATTTTTGTAGCAGTGGACGGTAACACTTTATTTTGATGTTGACAAAATTTGAATTACTGAAATAAATGAACTTTTCCACAACATTCTAATTTATTGAGATGCACCTGTACATGTCAACTTATTCTAAAACTACCAGTCTACTAATACTCTACTAACACTCTAATGAGATTTAGTAGACATGTAGGTGCAACGTTATTTATAGTCAACAGAATGTGTTAAAGGGACCATCAAAATAAAGAGAAACCAAGTGGACAGTTAAAACTGTTTTACTTTTAATTTGTTGGATATAAAAATTATGTTAGCCAGGGAAAACAGTTTCTCACATTCAGATACATCAAACTTTTTTCTCTGTCAGTGTTTTTCAAATTACACCCACTTTAGTGATCTCCTTAAATCTCCGTCTTTGCATCCAATTAAACCTTATTATTGTTTACACTGGCACATTTACAGACCATTTCATTGCTGTAATTATCCTCCCTGCAACTACATAATTAGTGAAAACAAAGAAACCCTGAGCAGAAAGAGTAATAGCCTGAAGATTCACTCTACATTAATAATGGCTAAAGATCTTCGAGAGTGTCACCGTGTTTCTTTAATGTCCTTTAATTCAGAGGTACGAGTAGTCAACAGTTCACACCCCACAGCATTTCCCTCCTCTGCCCAAGCATAAAACCATCATCATATCTTTACTTTTGCACATGTGCTCAATTACACATTCAGTAAGGCAATGAGCTTGTGACTCTTCCAGCTTCATTAAGGGAAAGTGGAAATGAGCTTCTCCGAAGAAGCGGCCAGAGAGATTTGCAGTAAGCATGCAAATTCAACTGGAAATGCTTTAATGAGTTTATATGGGCAAATAATGTGATGTATGAATTTAATGATATGACATCAAAAATGGACAATGGATGAAAAGTAGGCAAATATAATATAAGTATAATCCATGGTAACTTGCTCATAAGCATCTCAACACAACTTTCACTCTCTGTACACTTAATGGGGAAGATTGTAAGAGGGGCAGGTGGTCAAACAGGAAAGACTTCACAAAGACTGATCAGTGATTTCAGTAACGACAAGGTTTTGAGTCAAAGGAGTAAACTGCCGTTTTTCTCTTGCAGATTTTGCATGTTGGTTTCAAACACCTACCAGAAAGTTTTTTTATAAACTCTCTCCTCCAATTCAAATTCCAGTCTCGTCATATTTTCCTGTAGCTGTTGAGAAACAATGTAAACACAATAACACCACAATGACATATTAAATTCAGAAGCAAGAGTCAAAAATTTAGAAGATTTTAGATTTAATCAAAAGGCAGAACAAGTTGTGACAGTTATATTGGGGTAGGTTGTCAAATGTATTTTATATGTTACAGTTTTAAATATAAATGTATTAATTGCAAAAAGACTGAAAAAACATATATATATATGTGTGTGTGTGTGTGTGTGTGTGTGTGTGTGTGTGTGTGTACACATGTTTTTCTTTGTTTTTAAACCTGAATACACACTGACTCATGGGGACTCGTGTCCTCAATTTAGGTCCCCACGGGGAAACAAGCTTACACATCATACAGAGTGAGTTTTTTTTTTTTTTAGAATGTAAAAATGCAGAAAGTTTTCAGTGAGGGGTAAGTTTAGGTTTAGGGTTGGTGTAGGCTGATAGAAAATCTTTAAAAAAAGGAATAAAGAGTTTCAGGCCTTCATTTGTACCCTATTCATGGTGTGTGCCATATGTAGAGCTGTAAGCAGGAGTCAATTTCATTGTCTCAGCCTGTGTATGTGTGTGCGTGGTTGCAGTTCTCTCCCTAAGGGTGATAGGATGCAACAATGTGTCTCAAGGAAACAATATGTCAGCTCAGATCAATATTTGTTCTTAGCTTCCCACCTTCATCGCAATGCTGCTATCAAAGCCCTTCAACAACAAGACCAGCACACATTCTTAACTTAACACTACAGCAAAGAAAAAAGATTTATCTAATTTCCCACCTGAATTTTACCCATTAACTCTTGATATAGCATGAACTCAAATTGGAATACACCATTATTTTTGCAAAATATCAGCAGTTATTTCCATAATGTCTAGCAGATCTAATTATTTGTTTACTGATTTAATTCAATGATGCATAAAACTATGATGTGACTCTAACACTGGCCTAATGCCCGCCTACAGTTCATTAAATGTCTAATTTCATCCTCTCTATATCAAGCAATTATATTATGTAAATATGAATACAAATTCCCATTTCTTGAAGCACTGAACTGTATGTTATATTAATATAGTTTATCTTAACTGACTCAATGGTGTATGTCGCATGGCACCAGGACTGTAATAATCACCATTGTCATTTGTATTGTAATCCAATAATTCAGCCACAACAGTCTTGTTTGTACACTTATTATCACTGAAGATGCATCTGTTTTGATCCATCCAGACAGCTCTATGACTCAAATAAGCGAGACAACCAAAAGGCCACTAGTCCTGAGTGACCCCTATTTTATTCCATGTCCTCATCATCCTCAGCAGACCCCAATGTGTCACTGACAAAATTTGGAGTGACATTTAACCAGCCCCGCTGCTCGAATCTGACATTTTCAATTTTAGAAGCAATAGATTTAGCATGAAATCACAGGGGAGAGGGAAATCTCAACTTTAAGTTCGACTGTGAGAGCCCTTAAAATCAAGATCAAATCAAAATTGACTCCTTTTGAGAATGTAAGTCAATAGCCAAATAGTAATATAGGCACTGTTTTAAGAAGCTCAGTAAGCATTTGGTCTGGCTCTGTTATATTCTATACCTGTGTGCATGTAACATTTTAAATTAATTCATATAATGGATTATTTTATATACAAAATATGATGAGGAATGAGACAATCAATTAATTTATAAGGAAAAAGTAAAGCTTGTACAGAGAAACAGGCAAAAAAGATTAACAATATTGATTTTTAGAGGTGTTGGAAGATTGAATCTGGAAATACAACTTGAAGAGCAGTTCTTCTGAGAATAACTCTTTTGAATCCATTCACTACCAAAACCACAAAACAACAGGGTTTGAGCAAAATAGTTTCTTATTGCTAAAATAGGAACTTACATCTTAATACTGTAGCTTCTGAAAATCTTAACAACTGTCTAAAAAATATTCACATGTACATGTTATTTAAAATTTAGAAGACAAATAATGTGATAAAATTCTTAGGCAAAACATATGTAAAAACCTGTAGTATAAAGTACTTAAACAGGAGAGTACATGAACAATCAATACACTTAAATTCAAATGCACACTAATACCAGGATTTTAGAGTTTCTAGAGTTCCTAGAGTTATTAGTAAACCCAGTGTATTTAAAGTCTAATAATAAATGTCCATTACAAATTGCAGTCCAACATCTGAAAGAGTATCATGTTGAGGTCAGTCCCCTAATTTTATCTGAAGAACCCTTGTAAGTGCCTGAGCAAGCCAGAATCAATACTCTGAGTCCAAGATAGAAATTAATGTTAGTGGTTTTGATGGGAATAATGCTAGAGAGTGAGTGAGTGAGTGAGTGAGTGAGTGAGTGAGTGTGTGTGTGCTCCGCTTTCTATAGCATTATTATTTGGATGTTTTTTTTCTTTTTTTGGACCCATGACCGTGGTGTGTGCCGGCTGTGGGTTTTAAATTAATATCAGCCAATTCTTTTAGCTTTAATAAAAGATTGTTTGTACGGAGATTCACGCCTCTTGCTCTTTTCATGTGGAACGTATTTGCGTGTCCTTATTTGGGTTATTTTCCCCGGTATTTTGGGGTGGCGTAGTCACTACAACTGGGCCACTTGCTACAAGTGGCGTAGTCGGCAGGATTTATCCACAGAATATTCAGCGGAGGCGTGAAATTCTGTATTGATTTTGTGCGTGTATCTTATCTCTTTTTCCTTTTTTTTTTCTTCTTTAGGCCTAAAGCAGCAGCGTGTGCCCTGGAGACTTTTTTTTCGATTTGGCTCCTTTTTAATGGTTAATTTTTCGTATTTAAAAAAAAAAAAAAAAAAGATAAATATTTTATGGATGGAGAACTGCAGGAACTTAAAGAGCTTGTGGCTTAACTCAGAGCGGACAATGAGAAGTTGCGTCAGGAAAGGGCTTCATGAGAGGGTTAAGCACAGTCATCGAATGTTATGGTAAATGCTGACACGGTACTTCGAGACCAATTCGTTGAACACGTAAATGACAGCACATTGAGACAGGAACTTAAACAGCTGGTACGTCGACAATCAAGTTCCACGTTGTTGGATGTGCGAAGTAAAGCCCTTCGATGGGAACAGGAGGGGATGCCAGGGGGTGCGAGGGCCCGAAGTTTATCCGTCCCTTTAGTACATGGCATTTAGTATGCCGTTCAGGGGATTCGTGGGTGGGGGCTCGTAGTTTGCCCCCACGGTCTGAATTGGGTGAGTTAAAAGAAATACTAAGAGCACAGTAAGAGCAAATAAATCTGCTTACGCAAAACTTTGCTCGATGGCAAGGTTCAGATATGCGTAGTCGAGTGTCTCACAGTGGTCTTGTGATTTGTGGAAGGTGTCAAAAGCCAGGTCATTTTGTGAGAGAGTGTGATGGGGAGCGGGCTCCCCAGCGCACTCCGTATTCCACTGTTGGGGGTCGGCAGACTTCTACTTCTGCGTAATCTGAAAATTAGTGCCCACCGTGCTGTAGAGCCCCAGCTCGGTTGATGATTTTATTGGCTCTGTTTTGGTCAAATGATCCTGTGCCAGATTCCTGTTTGATACTTTCCACGAGCAGTGGAAAATGTAAGGGACGTAGTTGGTTTACCAGGGTTTGTATTTGGCATTAGTTCTGGGATATTTCGGCCGTGGGACTGACACCTTGGTGGTTTGTAATTTATCGTCGGGACGACGACACAAGAACGGGGGTAGAAAGTAGTGATGTGGTCAAAACGTCACCATAATTAATTATGTGGCCAATGAGCGACTGCCCGGTTAGGGTATATAAGTTGGTTGGTTCTGCCTCTTGGAGTGCGTCATGGTTGAAAGCCCGCCCCTTCCCTCCTGTTATGGCCTTCCATGTGTGTTGTTAGGCTGCTGAGATATACTGGGTGCGTGCGTTGTTTGCTCTCAGGTAAGTAATGACGTATGGGAAGCTGGGGGAAATTGTGTTCAGCCTAATATGAGTTTGTGTTTCAGTGCGGTGTGCCTTCACGGCCCCCATTGATTGTGGCCTCGCAGTGTAATGTAGCCCAGGTCGTAGTGCCAGCTGTTGTCGCTGTCACCTTTTAAAGGGGAGCCTTTAAAGAGGTTGTTGTATGATCCTTAGATCTGTTGTCATGAGCATTACACCATCGTATTAACGGGTAGGTAAATCGCTCTAATAGCTAAATAACCTTGCATGTTTTATTGCAGTTGTAATTGTGTGTGTGTGTGTGTTTTGGAATAGGTTGAGCGGGAGCGGTAATTCATACAGCTCGTTTCCTATTCTGCATTGTTCAAGCCACGCTGCTGCTTTTGGGAGTTTAATTACGTCCATGTCTAATATCCAAGTGGGCTTGTTTGTTTGTGTTTGTTTGTTTTTGATTTGGTTTTGAGTGATTTGTAATTTTGTTTTCTCTTACTTTGTGAATTCTTTTACAAAAGTTGATTGTTTTCTTTTGTTGTCAATATGGACATTCAATTTGTGGTTTATTTTTAATGTGATGTTCTCTTTTCCTTTGTTTGTAGGAGTGGAGTGCTTCCGGGAGCGGGCTGGGTTTTGATAGCACCAGGGACATTATTTCACTCGGGGTGGCCATTTTTGTGTGTCACTATTGCTGTGTTACTATTTGCAGTGAAGCTTGTGGGTGTGATACTGATTGGTGTGATTTTTTTTCTCTTTTGCATACCTGGTGCTGTTATATTCACCCGCTTCTCCTATAGGAAGACTCCGCTTTCTATAGCATTATTATTTGGATGTTTTTTTTCTTTTTTTGGACCCATGACAGTGGTGTGTGCCGGCTGTGGGTTTTAAATTAAGATCAGCCAATTCTTTTAGCTTTAATAAAAGATTGTTTGTATGGAGATTCACGCCTCTTGCTCTTTTCATGTGGAATGTATTTGCGCGTCCTTATTTGGGTTATTTTCCCCGGTATTTCGGGGTGGCGTAGTCGCTACAACTGGGCCACTTGCTACACATACATAATATATATATTATCAGTCTGGCGAGTAAACTAAAAAATGTACTCGCCAATGGCGATTCAATTGCCAAGGTGTCCGTAGAGGGCTGCATTTCTAGTGACTCATGTGGAACTGAGTCCAATCAAATATTTCATGTATCCCTCTTCATGCTGAACTTGGAACAAAGAAATAATGCACTAAAACAGAATACCAAATGTCACAGTTAAATTATCTGGTCCCCACCGTGCCCTATCCTTGGCACAAAAATCTAATTTTATTGAAGAGCTGTTCAGCAGAAAGCAATATTTATATTGTCAAAAAAGACATTTCTATTGATTTATGTAGGTGGCACATGAAAATAAATGTCCTAATGACACCTGTGTATATCCCCAAAGACAATCAAAATGCATTTCATAAATGTAGAATAGTGTGTACAATGCTAAACAGACTGCACTGTGTTCAACGCTGGTCTCCAAAGCTCATGTTTTTATTGGGAAATGATGTAATCAAGGAATGTCAAAGTCATCATATACCTTTGTAACCGGGAATGGCCGCCTAGAATAGCTATAAGGCCCAAAATGGTGGTGGTGCAGGTTCTCCCCTCATTTTGCGAGCCTCTGCCTTCTTGCTGTCTACTGAGAACAAGTCAGTTGTTAATTTCATTACGCTAATTAAGAAATGTAACAGGTTTGATTAGAGAATATTTAATAAGTGTGGCGAGGGGGGCGTGGTTCAGCGAAGGCCTGATTCTTTTGGCCGGTCATTCACGAGAATGTGCGCAGGTGGTGCGCGGCTTGTCGTGAATGTCAGTTAGTGAATCCCCCGGCCTCCCCAAAAGCGCTGTTGCGCCCTCTTCCGCTTATGCAGGTCCCCTTCGAGAGAATTGGTATGGACCTCATCGGGCCATTAGAACGGTCGGCACGGGGCCATCGCTTTGCATTAGTCCTCGTGGCATATGCAACGCGATACCCTGAGGCAGTGGCGCTCCACAGCATTTCCACGAAAAGTGTGGCGAAGGCCCTGTTTCGTATAATCTCCCGAGTGGGAATCCCGAAGGAGATTCTCATTGCCCAAGGCACGGCGTTTATGTCACGTAGAATACGCGAGCTTTACGAGTTATTGGGCATTAAATCGGTCCGCACCAGCGTCTATCACCCACAAACAGACGGTCTGGTGGAACGATTTAATCGCACGTTGAAGACCATGATTCGGAAGTCCCGCAAGCCTCCACGGGGTTTTCCCCCTTTGAGCTCTTTTTTTGGGCACCAGCCCCGCGGGGTTTTGGACGTCCTGAGAGAGGCTTGGGAGGAGGGACCTTCGGATAGCAAAAACGAACTTCAGCATGTGCTGGACCTGAGAACAAAACTCCACACATTGGGGCAGCTCTCTATGGAGTATTTGTTAGAGGCCCAGGACAAGCAGAGCCGGCTGTATAAGGAGTTCACCCTCTGTTCGGACCACGCGCCCCTGCAGTGGCTCCACCGCATGAAGGATACCAACGCGCGGATCACCCGTTGGTATCTGGCATTACAACCCTTTAAGTTGAAGGTGGTCCACAGGCCGGGTGCACAGATGGCGGTAGCCGACTTCCTCTCCAGAAATGGAGGGCGGGGGGCTGCAGGCTGGAGGGCTCCCCGGCCTGAGTCAGGCTGTGGGGGTATGTGGCGAGGGGGGCGTGGTTCAGTGAAGTCTGCAGCGGGAGAGAGGGATGGGAGACGAGCGGTGAGTAAGTAGGTCAAGTGCAAAATGATGAACACCTGTGTCTGATTGCAGTAATTAGCCTGGAGAGACCGGAAAAAAGGGCAGACTGGAGAATGTGGTGAGAGAGAGAGACTGGGACTCGTGGCCATCCCTTAGCCGGAGGAGGAGAGCCGACTGAACTGAGTTTATGCCCTGGGCAGATTGAGAACGCGCTGGAAGCGCCCCGTTTGTGTTTTGTTGAACTTTAAGGAAAGAAATAAAAGAGCCACGAGTCTCCAAACCGCCTACCTTAGTGACTTCCTTCTTCCCACTACGAACTTTGTTACAATAAGCCTATGTGAAAAGAGCGTTAAACTATGTGGAAAAAGCTGCTGCACATTTAAATAGACACTGAATGACATTTAATATGTCAAATGTTTGTAAAGTCATGTAGCCTACACCCATGACACTTTTATGCTTAAAGCTTTAGCTTGATTTAATTGTGTTTTTATAATTCATTTTTAGGTGCTGCTACATTCTTTTTATTTTAATTTTTTTTGCCATGGAATACCATGAAAATTAAATTTAGTTAAATAATTTACAGTTTTCACCTCTGATATTATAACAGTGATTAAGAATTACATTTACGTATCGACTCGGAAGTATGCGGACTTTTTGTCGGTGCTGTTGCCATGGTGAATCATAATTTCAGAGCTCCATTTATCATGACTTCTCATAGACGTGGTGCACGCACTAAACTTAGAGTCAACCTACTCAGAGTCGACTGAACTAACAATTTAGCTGTTCTGAAACCGAAAACTCTGATTTTCCCATCTCAGGGTAAGTCAACTCAGAGTTAAAATTTTAACTCAGAGTTTGTTGAACCTCCTTTCTGGAATACACCCCAGCATAAGAAATGCTGATATTAACGATAATAAAAATAATACAAAACTAGTGACAATCCCAGAAATAAACAAAGATATGTTTTCTTTGTTTTGTTTGGTTGTTTGTTTTCTTGGACACTATCCTATCTACACACCAGAAATATTCCATAAAGCCCAAATTGGGGAACAAAAAAATACACTTCAAATCACAACCCACAAAATAGGCCTACACCATCAAAAGAAAACCACAAACAACCAACACAGTGAACGCAAACCCAAATAAACAAATAACCCACAATTTCCTAAATGAGCAATACCAATATAAGCAAGACAAGATGGTATACAATCACAAGATTTTAAAAACCTAAACCAAATCAACTCAAAACACAAAATAAATAATTAACAAAATGAAAATAGAAATTAAAGAAAAATATCAAAACCAATAAAGACAATGATGTCAATATGACTCAACTCACACCCACACGCGCACACACAGAATGAGAGAGAAAAATCAACCAAAACAAGCAAGTCAAAGACAACAAACACAAACATGATTCATATAGTGCCGGACAAAGGCCTCGATCTTATAGCACATCCAAGGCAAGAGATGCATCGACCACCAGCGAAGCGAAGAGTACAGAGAGCTGAAGCCACGATTCGGCAGGAGAAGAAAAGCATGCAAGCAGCAATATCACGTCCCAAACTGGGACAGCTGAAATTTTAGTCACAACAAAGCAGCAGCTGGCACACTCTGCAAAACAACAACCGGAAATGTATCCTTTGGTTTATTTCCTTCTTTCTCCCCCCAAATCTTTGTCGAATCAATATGATAAAGGGGAAGATTACCTTCCAGGCGCCTTACAACTTACAAGCCCACTAACATGGCCAGGATGCACACAACTAATCTAAAATTGAACGAACAACCCATAAACACACAATTTAAATAAAACATCCATCCCATCTCAAACCCTAGAGGTTTAAAAAACTTAACATAACCAGAGGAGTGAAGATATGAGCGTCACACAACCATGTCACAACAACGCAACACCAAGAGACTGAGATCTCACCTGCTCCTAAATAGGTGCGTAATTGAAACATACACCCCACTCGATCCACACCACACTCTTAAAGGGCCACCCTACTAAACCTTATACATTTTCTGAGTGCAAGCTACAGATGAGCCAGCAGTCAAGTTATGTTATTTAGTCAGATTAAATACACAAGGAGAGTGTCTCTCTAAATTAATATGGTCATACAATGTTAGACTAGTCTTTTACATTATTCCCTGAACTTCCTTCTAAATTATGATGACGATCTTTAACCAATCCTCCATGTAAACCCTTTAACACTTTTGCTGCTATAATGTCTCAGTCTTTCTAAAGCCATGCTCCAGGTGAGCCTCAAACTCACAACCTCTACATTGCTCTGCTGCATAGTGCATACTGCCTTTTAAGTACTGTCTGCACCACTGCAGCTGTTGACTCAAAGACATATTACCAACACCATGTATAACCCAACTGAAATGGTCATTCTGAAGATAGCTATTCAATATAAGACATGTCTTTGGCATTAGTCATCAAACTCTCTTTTGAAGATGATCAGTCAGAGTTAAACCAACCTTTCAGCTTAGCTATTAAACACTCTTCTAATAGAGGAAAACCAAACAGTGTTAGACAGATCTTTCACATTATTCCATGAATTTTCTTTTAATTGATTATGGTCATCCGATTTTCAACCGATCTTTTAAATAAACCTCTGAACTCTGTTTCAACTGAAATATCTCTTGCTTTCTAAAACCTTGCAACAAGTGAGGCTCGAACTCAAAACTACAGCACTGCTTTGCTGCGTACTGTCTTACAAGTACTGCACGGTGACCGATTGAACCACTGATGCAGAGACATGTTATTAAACACCATGCGAGAAAGCCAAACGGAAATTGTAAACTTTAAGACTATACTACTAAGATGGAATTCATAAGCCCAGGCAAAAATTCTTACTTTATGGAAGATTAGCACACAAGCTACCTAAAGTGAGCGCCTCAATAGAAGATAAACATTCAATGGTAGACTGGTCTTCAGTTAGACTGATCTTTCAGAACATCCCGTGAACTTTCCTCTAACTCGGTGGTTCTTAAACTGGGGTACGTGAGGTGACGGAGGGGGTACGCGAACAAAATTCAGAGTTTTGACATTCATTTAATTCTACCCCAACTTAAAGTAACATTAAAACCAAACATGTATTTCTGACAAGCAAAATGCCGCTTCTAATGTAAAAACAGGAAAACGGGAGAGTATATATGGGAGTATACTCACTTACATAAATGAACTATAGTGTCCTGCACCCACTAGTAAAAAAATATCAAAAATTATATCTGGTGTCTGAATAATTTTTGGTTTGACTGTGGATTAATTCTTCTTAAAACTACAAAAAAATTCAGTCAAGAGCAGTGAGTGATTTTACAGCAGCTAGTAAATTAGGTGCGGTCACTTTAAGAGACAATGAATGCATCCAATATAATGATATACATCCGATTTCTTTCTCAACAGGTTACTTTTTTTTTTTTTTACTTTTTTCGAACATACTTTCCATGACGGGTATTTTGACATATTTTGTATGTATTTGTCGGTACAAGAGCAAGAAGAGGCAAATTCGGTGTTCAAACGCTTTGAGACGCCTCTCTCTGCGTGCGCCCTGAACACCAGAACACCACGGGTGCTGAATTGGGCTCTTTCACATCTTTTTCTGTTTGTTTAAACTGCGATTTGTATTAGTTCGTTCAGGTGCAGGAGTACGCGAACTTCGCGAAGGAGTTTATATTTAAGTCTACAGTATCACTTCGATTATCCATCATTTATTGCTTTATTAGGCCTATATTTATAATACACTTAATGGAATGTTAAGAATATGACATAAATCATGACATAAGATATAATGAATAAGGATAGAAAATATTTGCCTCTATAAATGTAAAAAAAAAAGCACCAAATAAATTCAAGGGGG
>NW_015549558.1:1377794-1411031 GCF_001515605.1 Sinocyclocheilus anshuiensis | reverse complement strand
AGTTTTATAGTTTTAGAATATTTTAAATCCTAATGTTAATATTTCCTTTGTCACAGCCATGATATGTCAACACCATCTTCCAATTTCTGAGGAAATTATTTGAAATATTTATGTGGCGAGGGGGGCGTGGTTCAGTGAAGTCTGCAGCGGGAGAGAGGGACGGGAGACGAGCGGTGAGTAAGTAGGTCAAGTGCAAAATGATGAACACCTGTGTCTGATTGCAGTAATTAGCCTGGAGAGACCGGAAAAAAGGGCAGACTGGAGAATGTGGTGAGAGAGAGAGACTGGGACTCGTGGCCATCCCTTAGCCGGAGGAGGAGAGCCGACTGAACTGAGTTTATGCCCTGGGCAGATTGAGAACGCGCTGGAAGCGCCCCGTTTGTGTTTTGTTGAACTTTAAGGAAAGAAATAAAAGAGCCACGAGTCTCCAAACCGCCTACCTTAGTGACTTCCTTCTTCCCACTACGAACTTTGTTACAATAAGCCTATGTGAAAAGAGCGTTAAACTATGTGGAAAAAGCTGCTGCACATTTAAATAGACACTGAATGACATTTAATATGTCAAATGTTTGTAAAGTCATGTAGCCTACACCCATGACACTTTTATGCTTAAAGCTTTAGCTTGATTTAATTGTGTTTTTATAATTCATTTTTAGGTGCTGCTACATTCTTTTTATTTTAATTTTTTTTGCCATGGAATACCATGAAAATTAAATTTAGTTAAATAATTTACAGTTTTCACCTCTGATATTATAACAGTGATTAAGAATTACATTTACGTATCGACTCGGAAGTATGCGGACTTTTTGTCGGTGCTGTTGCCATGGTGAATCATAATTTCAGAGCTCCATTTATCATGACTTCTCATAGACGTGGTGCACGCACTAAACTTAGAGTCAACCTACTCAGAGTCGACTGAACTAACAATTTAGCTGTTCTGAAACCGAAAACTCTGATTTTCCCATCTCAGGGTAAGTCAACTCAGAGTTAAAATTTTAACTCAGAGTTTGTTGAACCTCCTTTCTGGAATACACCCCAGCATAAGAAATGCTGATATTAACGATAATAAAAATAATACAAAACTAGTGACAATCCCAGAAATAAACAAAGATATGTTTTCTTTGTTTTGTTTGGTTGTTTGTTTTCTTGGACACTATCCTATCTACACACCAGAAATATTCCATAAAGCCCAAATTGGGGAACAAAAAAATACACTTCAAATCACAACCCACAAAATAGGCCTACACCATCAAAAGAAAACCACAAACAACCAACACAGTGAACGCAAACCCAAATAAACAAATAACCCACAATTTCCTAAATGAGCAATACCAATATAAGCAAGACAAGATGGTATACAATCACAAGATTTTAAAAACCTAAACCAAATCAACTCAAAACACAAAATAAATAATTAACAAAATGAAAATAGAAATTAAAGAAAAATATCAAAACCAATAAAGACAATGATGTCAATATGACTCAACTCACACCCACACGCGCACACACAGAATGAGAGAGAAAAATCAACCAAAACAAGCAAGTCAAAGACAACAAACACAAACATGATTCATATAGTGCCGGACAAAGGCCTCGATCTTATAGCACATCCAAGGCAAGAGATGCATCGACCACCAGCGAAGCGAAGAGTACAGAGAGCTGAAGCCACGATTCGGCAGGAGAAGAAAAGCATGCAAGCAGCAATATCACGTCCCAAACTGGGACAGCTGAAATTTTAGTCACAACAAAGCAGCAGCTGGCACACTCTGCAAAACAACAACCGGAAATGTATCCTTTGGTTTATTTCCTTCTTTCTCCCCCCAAATCTTTGTCGAATCAATATGATAAAGGGGAAGATTACCTTCCAGGCGCCTTACAACTTACAAGCCCACTAACATGGCCAGGATGCACACAACTAATCTAAAATTGAACGAACAACCCATAAACACACAATTTAAATAAAACATCCATCCCATCTCAAACCCTAGAGGTTTAAAAAACTTAACATAACCAGAGGAGTGAAGATATGAGCGTCACACAACCATGTCACAACAACGCAACACCAAGAGACTGAGATCTCACCTGCTCCTAAATAGGTGCGTAATTGAAACATACACCCCACTCGATCCACACCACACTCTTAAAGGGCCACCCTACTAAACCTTATACATTTTCTGAGTGCAAGCTACAGATGAGCCAGCAGTCAAGTTATGTTATTTAGTCAGATTAAATACACAAGGAGAGTGTCTCTCTAAATTAATATGGTCATACAATGTTAGACTAGTCTTTTACATTATTCCCTGAACTTCCTTCTAAATTATGATGACGATCTTTAACCAATCCTCCATGTAAACCCTTTAACACTTTTGCTGCTATAATGTCTCAGTCTTTCTAAAGCCATGCTCCAGGTGAGCCTCAAACTCACAACCTCTACATTGCTCTGCTGCATAGTGCATACTGCCTTTTAAGTACTGTCTGCACCACTGCAGCTGTTGACTCAAAGACATATTACCAACACCATGTATAACCCAACTGAAATGGTCATTCTGAAGATAGCTATTCAATATAAGACATGTCTTTGGCATTAGTCATCAAACTCTCTTTTGAAGATGATCAGTCAGAGTTAAACCAACCTTTCAGCTTAGCTATTAAACACTCTTCTAATAGAGGAAAACCAAACAGTGTTAGACAGATCTTTCACATTATTCCATGAATTTTCTTTTAATTGATTATGGTCATCCGATTTTCAACCGATCTTTTAAATAAACCTCTGAACTCTGTTTCAACTGAAATATCTCTTGCTTTCTAAAACCTTGCAACAAGTGAGGCTCGAACTCAAAACTACAGCACTGCTTTGCTGCGTACTGTCTTACAAGTACTGCACGGTGACCGATTGAACCACTGATGCAGAGACATGTTATTAAACACCATGCGAGAAAGCCAAACGGAAATTGTAAACTTTAAGACTATACTACTAAGATGGAATTCATAAGCCCAGGCAAAAATTCTTACTTTATGGAAGATTAGCACACAAGCTACCTAAAGTGAGCGCCTCAATAGAAGATAAACATTCAATGGTAGACTGGTCTTCAGTTAGACTGATCTTTCAGAACATCCCGTGAACTTTCCTCTAACTCGGTGGTTCTTAAACTGGGGTACGTGAGGTGACGGAGGGGGTACGCGAACAAAATTCAGAGTTTTGACATTCATTTAATTCTACCCCAACTTAAAGTAACATTAAAACCAAACATGTATTTCTGACAAGCAAAATGCCGCTTCTAATGTAAAAACAGGAAAACGGGAGAGTATATATGGGAGTATACTCACTTACATAAATGAACTATAGTGTCCTGCACCCACTAGTAAAAAAATATCAAAAATTATATCTGGTGTCTGAATAATTTTTGGTTTGACTGTGGATTAATTCTTCTTAAAACTACAAAAAAATTCAGTCAAGAGCAGTGAGTGATTTTACAGCAGCTAGTAAATTAGGTGCGGTCACTTTAAGAGACAATGAATGCATCCAATATAATGATATACATCCGATTTCTTTCTCAACAGGTTACTTTTTTTTTTTTTTACTTTTTTCGAACATACTTTCCATGACGGGTATTTTGACATATTTTGTATGTATTTGTCGGTACAAGAGCAAGAAGAGGCAAATTCGGTGTTCAAACGCTTTGAGACGCCTCTCTCTGCGTGCGCCCTGAACACCAGAACACCACGGGTGCTGAATTGGGCTCTTTCACATCTTTTTCTGTTTGTTTAAACTGCGATTTGTATTAGTTCGTTCAGGTGCAGGAGTACGCGAACTTCGCGAAGGAGTTTATATTTAAGTCTACAGTATCACTTCGATTATCCATCATTTATTGCTTTATTAGGCCTATATTTATAATACACTTAATGGAATGTTAAGAATATGACATAAATCATGACATAAGATATAATGAATAAGGATAGAAAATATTTGCCTCTATAAATGTAAAAAAAAAAGCACCAAATCAATTCAAGGGGGCAAATATTGTCCTTTAAGTAATTAATTAATTAATTAATTAATTTAGAATGAATGCATATTAAAAGTGTAGTTCTAGTGAATTTGGAATGAATAATAATATTTAATAATAATGATACTAATTTCACAATATTTAATTGAATAAAAACAGTTAAACTAGATGTTACTACACAAAGCACATAAGCTGCCTGATTTAAAAAAAACTGAGATAGAAGCCAGAGGAGATGGAGAGGTAGACAATAAACCCTGTTTTGAAAGTGACCTAAGCTGGTAGTGCCGGTAAAAAAAAACACCAGCATATTCTGGCCATTTTTTTTACTGGTTGCATTTATTGGGTTCCCCTTATCAAGCTTAGAGGAATGAAAGTAAAACTTATGATCAGAATCAGTGGGATTCAGTGGTGGTAGATGGATGAGCTAGTGTCTAGTCAGGTGAACATATGAGATTGGAGGCGACAGGAGGAGTTGGGCTCCATGATTTAAAGATGAGTGTTAAAGGAGGATTCCAAGAAGTCCATCTTATTCTCCTGAGATATCACTTATTATTGCACTGTCGATAACAACACCTGGGACACATACTTGTGAAGCTGAACAAGGGACAGACAGAAAAAAAAGTGAGAGAGGGGGAGGGGGAACTAGTCTGAATTAATGTCACCAAACGACTATTTTCAAACAGGTTTCCGAAACACACACCCGTCTTCCATTGTTTAACAAACTTTGGTATGTTTTGGCAGTGCTTGAATTTTTTAATGAGGTAAATCCATCTGTGTTATCATGAGGTCATTCTCCTCCAGAATGATTAGTCACAAAACATATAATAAAATAATGTGGACAAACTAAAAATGTTCATCATTAGCATAATTAAAATATATAGAATGTTTGAATGTTCATTTAATTTTGCACTTTAAATTAAATGTTATTTTTTTTCATCATCTAAAATTTAATTTGATCAGAGTAAAATTAAACTAAAACCAAAAGCTGTAAAAATGAACACTAAATCTGGGATATGAAAACTTATTTTAACGTAGAAAGAAATACAAGGCACAAACTTGGACACAGATCTTAAAACACACGACTTGAATTCTAATAACAATCCATAAGCAAAGGACATGTTGAAGTAGTTCACTGCAGATTGCCACCTCATTACCAGCACACATGTACAGAATGCTCAATAGCTCATCTAGCCTCTGGGTCATCTGAGGGCCACTTTCTCTGAAAGCAAAGACGGCTGACCTCCTGCTGCTTCAAACACCTCTGAGAGAAATACCAATTACCGACCGCATCAGCGTCCATATCACAATGCTGTCGAGACCCCAAGCCTTATGACATCAGTATGTTAACTCCATTCTCCGTTTCTTTCCAAGATACTCCGGGCTACACAAGCACACACATAAAGCACACACTACCAAAGATGCCATGCTCATGATACTATTGTGGCCCCGGGGTCTCAAAGGACCCTTCAAAAGCGTGCATGCAAATGGCCGGGGAGGCAGGGAATTAGAGCAGACAGCACAGAAGTACTTCATCCCCCATGTGTCTAATTGCACCACTGTGAAAGGAGCCTCAAATAAACGCTGACGATAATCAAAATGCATCAACAGGACATGCTGCATTAATGCACACTGCAAATTACCCTGAGAAATTATAGATTTGAAAATAGGCCCTTTCACTGCCACTAGAAACAAAGGGGAGAGAAATGAAAGAGGGATATTTTCTGAGGATGAGGCTATTTTGGTTGGAAGCAATGGGTAGGAACGGTCTGGGTTTGACTTATGATTGGCATGAAACAGTGGCATATTCACATGAAATGCCTGAGATTTAATTACAGTGCTATAAGTTTAACCCCTGTGGTGCCAAAAATGAAAGCTTCTGTTGACATTCTCACAATGTATATGGAAAAAAATATAATTTAGGGAAATGTGAACTGAAGGTGTTCTATGTCAATGAAGAAGTACTGCAAATTGGGGGAAATGTGTATTGCTGTTGTGCTCGTGGGGACTTGGGTTTGACTCCAATTGGGGGTGCTTCCTGTCAGTGCTGCACTGTCATATCTGATAAAGACCAAAAAAGAAGAAAACAAAAATCACACATCTGGTCCTTTTTTATTAAGTAAACACACCTAATTTTTATGTAAATTGTTTTTATAACAGTATTTACAATACAATACAATACAAATTTTATTTCTATAGCACATTTAAAACAACTGCTGTTGACCAAAGTGCATTCCAGCATCATTACATTCAGTCACACAAACAAAAATTAAAAATTAAATCCTGATCACTCTAATCAGTTTTAAAAGCTATACTAAAAATATACGATTTCAATCTAGACTTAAAAGCATCCACAGATGGGGAAGATTTAATGCGCATTGGAAGAGGGTTCCATAAGCGTGGAGCAGCAACTGAGAAAGCCCTGTCACCTTTTGAATTTAATCTAGTTTTAGGAACATGAAGAATCATCTGACTCAAGAATCTCATATTTCAAATCAAAAGGTCAACAATATATTTTGGGGCAATACTATGGAGACTGATCTGGCTGCATACAATACCATGCAGTGCTTTAAAAAACATCAACAGAACAAACTCAATTTTAAATTTTACCGGCAACCAGTGTAAAGAAACCAGGGGTTATTCTCTCCCTCCTCTTTGTGCGAGTCAAAAGTCTAGCAGAAGCATTTTGTACTAATTGAAGACGAGATAATTGACCCTGTGAACTATATATAAAGAATTACAGTAATCAATTCGTGATGATACAAAAGCATGAATAACATAATTGAATCATATATTTATTACACCTTATTCACAAATCTCTGCATTCTAAGAAAAATCTGTAAAAATATGGCCCAACATACCATGTTAATATGATGGAAATTTACATATTGATTTTCCACAGGTGTTTAAACCCATATTTTGAATGGCACATTGCATTGTGTTTTCTTTTAGGTTTGAAGGAAATGACTGTAAACCTAACAGAAAACACACTGGTCATTTTCTAAATGGACATTATCCATATTTCTAATGGCTTTTTTACAGTGTGTTTGCCTGCCGCAACTGATGCTATGCTGTTAAAAGGTAAACATGAAGGTCAATCTCTAACCCACCCCTAAACTTAACGGTCAGTGGGGCATAAGCTGATTGTCTGCCACTAGTCTGAAACAACACATAATGAAAGGCCAAATATCCCAAAATCTCCAAATTGACCACTGCTTGAAAAAAAATTCACATTCAGTCCTTTCCAGGGACTATCGAGCTGTCAGAACCTGTTATTTTTCACTCCTTATCTCTCAAAGAATTCATGTGCGAACTTTTACACTGAAGAAGTCATAGTTACAACAATATAGAGCCATTTTCCAACCCCTCATACATTTTCAGATCATTTCCTTTGATATTCTGTGACACAGATATTATTGTAGTCATTCGTGTAAAAACGAACTAAAAATACTTTTCTTCTATTACAGTAAAGGTAAAAACCAGTTGTTCCATTTAATACACAGGTATAGAATACTAGTGATGCTTCATTACCAACATTTTTAAATGAACAATAAGTGGCGACTCAACCCAGTCAAACTTGTTTTAACATACAAAATGTCAACAAAAATTATACTTCAAGGAGTAATTCACCCAAAAATGAAAATTCACTCTCAGGCCATCCAAGATGTAGGTGAGTTTGTTTCATAGTCAGAACAGATTTGGAGAAATTTAGCATTAATCCACATGACTCCAGCCCATCAATTAATGTCTTATGAAGTGAAAAACTACATGTTTTGTGGCGGCCAGAAAGAGGTATGGTTCCCCACAAAGCAGACGGAACACCTTCAGCACCATGGAGAGCCCCATCAGAGGAAGCAACAAGGGCTGGGCCACCCAGTAAGAGGGTTCAGGACCAGGGATAGCTCCAACACAGGTGTTCACTTTTTATCCTCTAACAGGGAGCCTCAGCTGCAGGCTGTTAGGAACAATCAGCCACCACCACATAAAAGGGAACCAAGAGGCCTCAGTAGGCTCTCAGCCGGGGAGATGAGCAGATGCTGAATGCTGGATCGCCCTAACCCCAAGCACAGGACAAGTTCTTAAGGGCGGAAGCTCAGTGGGTCGTGAGTAGCCTGAACACTTTTAACTAACCCTCCACCTCTTCTGTCTTCCCTTCAGGGAGATTGATCTGCTGCCCCAAGAACCAACCACCGAAGGAAGAAAGGCTTTAGTTACAGTTTTCCCCCATCCCCACTCCCTCACCTTATTGAGAAATAAAGAGATTTAAGTTCTGTTCCACCAAATACCTGCCTGGTGCATTATCTATGTGGACAACTTGAGCTAATCTCACCAAATCTTGTGGTCCAGGGCTTACAGTTTGTAAGAAACAAATCAATGATTAAGGAGTGTTATCTTTAAACTGTAGCTTTGGCCAAAATACGAGTCTGTAATCCATTATAATGCTTCCTCTAGTGAAAAAGTTCCCTTTTGTCCTCTCAAATCAAAATCCAGCAACATATTTTTCTAGAACTGGTTTTGCTTGTAAAAGGTGATTGATCTGTGCATATTTCTCTCCTGATTCAGGCAAGACAACTTTTTCAGTGGAGGAAACGTTTTTATGGATTATGGACTTGTATGTTAGCCAGAAGCAATGGCTCGAAGTTGAAAACATCATAATGATGGATTTGTTTCTCACAAACATGCAGCTTTTCACTTCACATAATGTTAATTGATAGACTGCAGTCATGTGGGTTACTGTGATGTTTTTAATCAGCTGTTTGCACTCTCATTTTGACGGCACCCATTCACTGCAGAGGATCCATTGGTGAGCAAGTGATGTAATGCTACATTTCTCTAAATCCGTTCTGATGAAGAAATACACTCATCTACATCTTGGATGTCCTGAGGCTGAGTATATTTTCAGCTAATTTTTATTTCTGGGTGAACAATTCCTTTAAAAAAAACAATTGATTACAAACTTTGAGATATATTAAATGCACAGGTCCAAGATATCAAAAATGATGAAAAAATCTGCATAAGATGGCTGCATAAGAAATTGTACGATTGCGTAAATAGCAGGAAGTTGCTGTCTGCTACATGACCTCTGACATGGAACTGCACAGGTACATAAAGTTTGAGGACCCAGGCGCAGTATTTATTAAAGGAGTAATCCACAATCAAAGTCCAACAACAGGCAAAAGGTCATAGCACGGGCAATCAATCCAAACAACAGCAACAGGGCAAACACACAGGCAAAGGGTGATACAAAGACAGGCAGGGAAACAAAACTAGGAACCAAGACCCAGGAGAACCAGGAAATGAGGCTTAGAAATGCAGTGTCGACTAAACATATACAAGACTTAGCAATGGATGAGCTAACAACGCTAGTGTGAGTGAGCTAACAATGCTAATGAGACACAGGTGCAAACAATGAGTGCTGATGAGAGCAGGCAGAGGATTATGGGGAATTAAGTCCTTGATAGAGTGGCCGAAGTCTGGGATGGAGTGCCCTCTGGTGGCCATCAAGGGCACTCCAGCTGGTGATCATGACACCCAGAATGGACCTGTGACTCATTTTTGGGTTTGTAATTATTACAGTTATTTGTAATAATTACAAATAATTGTTGCAATTATTGCAATATTTTTTTTCTTTATGGTTTGCATTCAAAAGGCTTAATTGCTCAAAAAACATAGACCCTGTCCAGACCTATGTAATAAAAATAATTTAGTTTCAATTCACTGTAACACACTGCTGCATCGTCCTTGAACTTGTATTAACACTACATGTCACTACACTACATTGATGGTGACCCTTCACGACTTCAGTATTTGTGGCTAGTTTAATAAACACTCAATTCATGTTCACAACCCATGGTTCACTTTCACCTGATTCAATCAGAGGTCATGTGAGTCACGGTGACCAAGACAGCACCTATCAGTCTAGGGCTATATGACACAAGAGCAGCCTGATGATGATTCTGATCAGTCTGGATGAGGCGTCTGAGAGACTGAGTTGATCTCTTCCATTTACACTCTCTTAACATGTCAAGATCACACCTCATGCTTTATCAGCCTACTTTGAATAACCCACTGCAAAACATTCAGTCACAACACAGCTGTACATAACCTGAATGGGTTTGATACTCCATCTGGCTGATTCTAATAACATTATTACTTGTCTTTCTAAATCAGTATATCAATAATACCCTTACATTGTGTCCAAGAAACAGTTCAGACAAGGAACAGACAGTTCTTCTAGACCAAGGGCCACAGGTGGAGACATAGATGTGATATTGTGTTTGAAGCAGCCAACTGTCAAGTCAAGAGGAGAAGAAATTACCACTTCTGATGAAAGTAGAATGGACTCAGTGGTCAGCTGCCTTTTTACTAGAAAAGGATGAAAAAAATAAAAGAAAATAAGTGTTTATGGATTTACACTCCCTACCCAGTAAAGCATGATGTCGTTTAACCTTTATCAAAAAAAGACGACCATAGACACTAAGAAAGAAATTTGTGTAATCACAAGTAATATGCAATGTGCATCACAGTGAGACATTCATTGGGAACGTAAATTAATTTGGTGTTCATTTTCACATTAGGAATTGTTGCCAGAGGTTTGACAGATTAATTGAAAATTCTTGTAACAATAGGTCATTTTAAACCTTAGTAAACAAACATAATCTTGGTGATTGACTCAGAAGTGACTGAGTTCCACCAGTGAATTTTCCTAAGAGGTTTTTTTTTTTTGGAATAAAATTCAATTAGTAAATGTTACCTGTTGAGATTAATTACCATGCAAATGCAGGTTTAAGAGAAGTGACACTCAGTGTTGCATATTATATTCATTATAAAAGTCTTTTTGACAACATGGTGAGACACAAAGCATAACAAAGCATGGGATACCTAAAAAAAAAGAGGGAAATGGAGTTATTTAATTAAACACCAGTGTGATAAGCGCCACATGACAAAAATACTTCAATATTGTAATTATTCAGCAGGCCTGTAGATATGTCCATTCTTTCCTCTGAGCTGTTAAGATGTTTTAGATTTTTTGTTTTAGTTTTAGGTTTTAGATTTTGATTGCTTCACTTTTGCTCAACAAAAGCATGGTCCAAATAGAGCTGACAGACAAAAGAAGACGGAATGAAAAAAAGAGCAAAAGAGATGAGTGAATTTCAGGACTTGACATCAAAAGAATGATTCAAAGAGAAGAGAATGAGAGCCTGAGAAGAGGGTGAGTGATTATTACACACTGAGGTTTTACTGACTTAACTTCAACACCACGTCTGTCATTGTACATGCATTCCCACTCCTTCATTTCTTCCCAGTTTTAATCTCGTTTTAATTCCTGAAGCTTTCTGTTGGCAGACAATGATCAACAACATTAGACAGCCACAATTAACCAGAGACACAAAGAGGATCAATGCAAGTGATCAAAGTCAGTATTCCTACAATCTCCTGTCAGCTCTTGAGGCTGACGAGAGAGTTCAGAACATTGTCACCCACTCTCCGGCACTCCCTGTTTCACCTGAAAAGCTGATGTGAAGCACATAAATTCACCCAGTATTTTCAAAATGTCATTGAGTGATTGCCTAACTATTTTATAGCCCTGTTCTTTTCTAGCACCACTTTTCCAGCATTTCTGTCTATGACTCAGTGGGAATGCTTTTCAGCCCACCACTCAAGAGAACAATGTTATATTTTTAGCTCATTTTTATTCATAGCCAAGTGTTTCTAGGCTGGTTTCTTTGTGTTCTGCAGTGCATTCAAGATCTGACCTTGTGCAAACATTTGAAAAAGAAGTTTGAATGTCTGCATGTCACCACCTCGATCAGGCTTTGTGCTGGGAATCAGAAGAGCGATTTCATTCTGCTATTTGATATTAAACTAGCTATTTTCTCTAATTCTCTGTCATTTGCTTTTAAACTTCAATCCATCTTTAACCCTTTTTAACACATTTGCGTTATTGTATAACATTCATTTTTTTAGGAGCATGGAGCTTGCAACGCCAAAGTCATGGTTTCAATTCTCAAGGTAAGCAAGATCTGACAAAACGTGTATGAATTTAAAATATAATAAAAATGTTTTTTGTACCAAACTCAGTCTGATTGTTTTCAAGAGTCCATTGTTTTACTAGGAACATTTCAGAATGCTCATGGAGCAAATTAAATACAAAAAATATAGGTAATATTTTTGGAAAACCTATTCAACTAAATGGTTGAGATGTCCCCAGAACTGAGACAAAGGCCATTTAACCCCCAAGGGGTTAAACGATGACAAAAGAAGGTGCAGGGATGTATTCTTTCATCCGAGGGTGATCTTTGGGACAAAATAGCCCCAACCCCCACCTCTGACGCATCCACCTCCACAATGAACTGACGAGATGGGTCGAGTGTAGCTAAAATGGGAGCCGAAACGATGCGACTCTTAAGATTCTCAAACGCAGTCTGAGCCTGCGATGACCAACCATAATGTTTCCTAGTGGAGGTGAGATCAGTCACAGGAAGGGCGACCTGACTAAATTTCCGAATGAACCACCTGTAAAAATTGGCAAACCCCAGAAATCGTAGCCTAATGGTTAGAGAGTCGGTCTCGTAACCCAATGGTTTCGGGTTCGAGTCTCGTACCGGCAGGGATTGTGAGTGGGAGGAGTGAATGTACAGCGCTCTCTCCCACCTTCAATACCACGACTGAGGTGCCCTTGAGCAAGGCACCGAACCCCCAACTGCTCCCCGGGTGCCGCAGCAACAAAATGGCTGCCCACTGCTCCGGGTGTGTGTTCACGGTGTGTGTGTGTTCACTGCTGTGTGTGTGCACTTTGGATGGGGTAAATGCAGAGCACTAATTCCGAGTATGGGTCACCATACTTGGCCACATAAATTTAAATCGCTGGACCGCTCTACGACTATCTGGGTTGGGCCAATCAGCAACTGCTTTTACCTTGGCAGGATCCATTCGGATACCCTCGGGACAGAGGATAAATCCCAGGAACGGAACCGACCATGTGTGAAACTCGCACGTCTCCACCTTGGCAAATAAACGATTCTCAAGTAGCCGCTGGAGCACTCACCTGACGTGCTGGACATGATAGCGTTCGTTCTGGGAGAAGATTAGAATATCGTCCAGGTAAACAAAAACAAACTGGTCGACCATGTCTCTGAGCACATCATTGACGAGTGCCTGGAAGACTGCCGGAGAGTTAGAAAGCCCAAACGGCATGACCAAATACTCAAAGTGCCCAAAGGCGGTTCAAGGCGGTCTTCCATTCATCCCCCTCCCTAATCCGAAATAAGTGATAAGCATTGCGGAGGTCCAACTTCGTAAAGATGGTAGCCCCCTGCAAGAGCTCGAAGGCGGATGACATCAACGGCAAAGGATAACGATTCTTCACCGTGATGTCATTCAACCCCCGATAGTCTATGCAGGGGCGCAACGAACCATCCTTCTTCTCCACGAAGAAGAACCCCGCCCCAGCCGGAGAGGAAGAGGGTCGGATGATGCCTGCTACCTAAGAATCATGAATATACCTCGTCATGGTCTCCCTCTCAGGACCGGACAGAGAGTAAAGGCACCCCTTAGGAGGAGAAGTGCCAGGCAACAGGTCTATCGCACAGCTTGGGACTTACTGAAAACCGCTCTCAAGTCATGGTAAGCCTCCGGTACACCCGCCAGGTTCTCTGGCTCTTCCTGCAACAAAGAACGAGACATAACAAGGGAGAATGCAGCACCCAAACATTGAGCTAAACAAAAAGGGTTCCAAGTTAAAACAGAGTTGAGAGCCCAGTCAATGTGAGGATTTATGACAGTATTTATGTTTGACTAGCCAGGTGTGCCCCAAAACCACTTGGGCGGTGGGTGAGTGAATAAGGAGAAAACGGATATCCTCGACATGATTGCCGGAGAGCGTGAGTGTAACAAACTTAGTAGCGTGGGTAATTCTGGAAAGAAGGGTGCCACAAAGTGTTCTGGCTGATATAGGCTCGGCCAGAGCAACAGAAGGAATCCCCAAGCGCGTGGCCAGCCCGGCATCCATGAAATTGCCCTCTGCGCCGGAGTCAATCAATGCAGACACTTGATGAGCAGCCCCCTTCACCAGCAATGAGGCTTGAAACTCAGACCGACCACCAGAGGGCAATCGAGCTCTAGTACGCTCACCTTCTGCCCTACCTTGAGTGGTAAGCGCTGCCTAGCGGCTGGGCACGCAGCAGCCACGTGATCGGCCTCTCCGCAGTAGAGACACAGTTGGTTGTCCAGGCGATGATGACGCTCCCTCACGTCAACCGCGCTCTCCCAACCTGCATAGGCTCATCCTCGGGGAAGTCGAGACGTTGAGATGGCATGTCACTAGACGCTGCAGACACAGCAGTACTGGACTGGAGATAAACCACGCCCCTCCGATGCCGGGAACGGAGAGCAATAGGGTTATCCACCCGAATGGCGAGGTCGATGAGTCCGTCCAGGCTCGAGGGTAATTCAAGGGAATAGATTTCATCCTTGATATGCTCGGCCAGACTGTGGAGAAAGTGATCCCAAAAAGCCTTGTCGTTCAAGCCACAGGATGCCGCAAGCGTGTGAAACTCAATCGAGTAACTGGATACTGAACCTTCTCCCTGCCATAGCAGCGCCAAGGCTCGTGCCGCTTCAGTTCCCTGAGCCGAGCGATCAAACACCTTGCGTAGTTCCTCCAAGAAACTCTCAAAGGAGGAACAGCAGTTGTGCTCGATATCCCACATGGCCATTCAGCATGAGCAAGAGCATGATGGTGAAAGCTACCTTGGACCGCTCCGTGGGAAAACAGGAAGGCTGCAGCGAGAAAGTCAGAGAGCATTGGGACAAAAAGGAGCGATGTGTTAGGCTCACCCGAATAAGGAGCAGGAGGATTGAGCCGCGGTTCAGTGCGACGGTTACTAGTTCCATCGGGATCAGGAGGAGGGGTTACCGTAGGAGCTGCGGGAGGGCTGGTGTGTAGCTGATCAAACCGTTCAACCAGCTGGTTAAGCTGGAGAGAGATCTCAGAGTAAGCGCGGTGGGAAGCCTCGATTTCCTCCTGATGTCGACCCAGAAGAACGCCCTGCTGCATAAGGGCTCGGCGCATCTCATCATCCTCTGCTGTGTCCATAATATCTGGTGAGTAGATTCTGTGATGGGACGAGGAGAACAGAGGACTCAAAGGCAGAGGATTAAATGCAACAGAAAGTTTATTTTCCAAAGGTAACAAAACAAATAAAACGTTAACAAAAAACAGTGAGCCAGTCTCTGGGGTAATCCAACTTCGGTCGGCAGTGTGATGCGGACCAAACGAGTTGATATCTGCCCAAGACTCAGCGCTCACACAGGACCACCTGTGCCACAAAGGAAAGGACCACAAAGGAAAACCAAAAGACTGTTAAAAAAAACGAAAACAAAACGCTTACTGTTTTGGTCAGTCGTTCTGTCACGGTTCACACACACGAGGAACACGGGAACGAAGGAGTGAGGAGACACGGAGTAGAATAAATCAAAAGGGTTTTATTAACAAAGGCTGGGGATCACAGGACTCGACACATCAGGATGACGTTCAACGACTGACAAAGGACAAGAACTAGAACACACTTTAAATATACAGGAACTGATGAGGGGAAGACAAGGGACACCTGGAACTAATGACAATTAACATTGGAGACACCTGGGAACAATGAACTCAAAACACGAGACAGAGAAACTGGATGATGGAGCACATAGGGAGCAAAGACACACACAAAACCTGGCCCAGAGTCTGACACATACATCAATAAATGCACAACATATAATTTAAATTCTTAAACGGAACATTGATGGATTTATTGACACATATTCATTTACTTATTGAAACTGAGTGAATATATTGATTTTTTAGCATTGACATTTCATGATTTAATTATTAAGATGTATTAAGATTTTTGGACATACTGTACATTGATATATTATTATGGCACACTTAGTCATCCATAAGTAGACAGTCCTAAGACTAATGACATACTTATGTCAAACACATATCAGTGGCTGTTATTGACCATTCCATTCAAACAGCTCTTCCTCTGAACAGAACCATATTTACACTCCAAACAGGACTGATATCTTCTTTTGCTGTGAACACAGCCTATTAGCACTGAGGGTTCAATTCATCATTAATGAAATCAACAAGTCTAGTGCAACATCAGAAGGACTGTGGGTCAGGCAAGAGCCATGATTCTCTCAGTATGAAAGCCAGACAGAAATAGGGTGGAAAATTCAAATAGCTCATATTACATCTAAACACATAACTCTATCCAGCCATGAAATTGAATAAATCATTATATAGTACTGTATTAGGACCATTAAATAGTAAAAATACAGGATGAAAATACGATAAATTGGGAAGAGCAAGAATCATTGTTCCATATGCAAAGGAGTCACTGCATAATGTGAGCGGAAGAGAATCCTTCCTTTAGCTATATCTAATCATATAATTATATATCAAAGTATTCTGACTCAAAGTTTTTAAAGCAACACAAGAAAGCTTACACTGAAGAGTTGATTTAGTGACCTCTCTAGCTGTGATTGGCTTTGTGCAAAAGTCAATTTTCTTTAGCTATTCCATTTGTTTTCCCACCCATTGCTGTGCTATCACAGATATGACAGAACTCACAAGAGCTAAATCAATAGAAGGAGACCTCAAACTTCGCAGAAGAATTAAATAGTTTATTCGCCAGAGACACTGCGGGCACATTGTATCTCATTTGGCAACCCTTTCTTTGATCTGAAGTTAATTTCACCCACCACTTTTCAGCTAGCCCTCTGACTTAGTTTATTCCCTTTTCATTTTTTTAATCCACTTTTGTGAAAACACAAATGCAATATTCAAAATATTAAAAAAATAAAAACACCACAAGGTTCTAGCCAAATAATGCTTATTACTTAAACATAAATTCCTCTAAATTATGCACAAGTTTGAAATGTAAAGCATGTAAAGCCCAATATATTGCCTGGTTTCTGAATCTTTAAAAGCTTGATGCAAAGAGTCCAGTAAAAAAATGTAAGAAAGTTACTAATAATGAACGACATAAGACACCTATTTGGTTTGGTTGTATTCATTTATTTATTTTTTTTAAACATTAAAAGTAACTCATGGGGAGATTAAAAAAATAAGCTGGAAGATTAAACCATATTTCATGCTTTTAGGAAAATCACATCAGTTTTTTTCTGGCTTATATCAGACTTGAGTAATACATTCAGTTATATAGATCTTATTCACCAAATAAAACAGTAGAAATGTTGGCTAATTTCAAATAAACTCTCAGCTCCAATGAGCCACACTTTCACAACTAAGTGATAAATGCTTTTTGAAATCTGTGTTTATCACTGAAGTACAAACACTGAATTCAATCCTTCAAATGTTGACTACCATCTGCTGGTCAAAGTAGTATATTACAAGAAAACCTCACTTGCCAACCACCAAATCTCAAAATAGGAATAAGGACAAACAAACATAATAATGCAACAATTATACATTAAGAATACAGTGTTACAGAAATTATGCAATTTTTAGAATAGTTTGCTACATAAAGCTGTGTGATTTAATTTCACTCTTTAACTGAATGTTGCATGATTTGTAATTTCAAGCACTATGTTTTTAGGGCAGTCTGTGTGCCGGCCCTGTTAAATTCAGTTTGATAATGTGAGCACAAGGTTATACTGTCCGTTCTCTATTTTCTGCCATTACTATATTGCAAAAAAATCTCATTGTCTTTACTCTATTGCACAAAAAAAATAATTATATATTTTAATTTATGCTGATTTAAAAACAAAAATCAATGCATCCATTCTGCTAATTAAAATTATGAATTTTTAATGCTTATAAGTTTGAACCAGTCTTTTATAGCTGTTCATACTGCACAAGAAGAGCAGCCTAGACCAGATTTATATCTGTTTTGCAGAAAACAGATGGAACATACATACTGAATCAGATATCTGTATGACTGCCTGGCACACAGTAAAATATAAAATAACCATTTAAAAATAAGTGTTCATTGTGAAGCATCTAATGCACCTAAGATTTATCAGAAATATTTCATTATGTTATAGAAGTAATTTCATCAGGGCCCAATTATTTGCAGGGCCCTTAAAATCATAAACAGACTTGGTCTGAAGACAGGTAAGTGGATGAAAACAAAGCACTTACACACCTCCAAAAGGTTTGTGTTTGGGTCACTGCAGCACTCTCACATACCCCATACAGTGCTCTGGTAGCCATGTCATTAAAGCAGTAGTGCACAACGAGAAAATGGTCTGAAGAGAACATAGACAAAAGTAGACAGTCAGTCAGACATCTCAGCACATCATGAGTGTTGCTTATCATTATGAGGGTGAGACTACAGTACTTGTGATGGGTAAAGCTTCAGTGCACATTCTATATAGTCTGTCATTCCCGGCAGGATGACTCTTGCATTCCCTTTTAACTAGTAAAAATGTGGCTAAACAAATTTGAATCTCTGTTTCAAAATGCATAAAGACTTACTTAAAGAGAAACTGTCTGTTGAGGTTGGAGACCTCGATAATGTCCATATCCACAACATAAAACTCAAACCTGACAGTTTTATCAGACTTAGATAACTTATGGCTGAAAAATAAAAGTAATGAGTTGGGTTTATGGTTAAAATACAGATATGACACTCTATAAACTGTTTGTTACAGTACATAAGAACATAAACACAACAGCTGAAATTTTGAGTGCAGAATTTTGACTTTGAATTGAGTGCAGAATTTTGTAAATTCAACCTGACTGGACACACACAAAATAAAGAATGTGTACAGACTACATAATGAAAAATAGAGTCTGAAATTGATTGAAGATGACAAGCTTTAATTGAATCAGCTGATTCGACATCAGCATCTACAGTATCTTGCCTGTGTCTTCAAAATTGAATCTCAGCGGCCCCAGTGTCTTATGGTGACCTTCACCGGCCCCAGTGTCTTCTGGTGACCCACAGTGGCCTCACTGTCTTCTGGTGACCCTCACTGACCCCAGTTTTTCCAGTGACCCTCACCGACCCCAGGGTTTTGCGGTGACCCTCACTGGCCTGAGTGTCTTGCAATGACCCTCACTGGCCTTATTGTCATCTGGTGACCCAGTATCTTCTACTCTCAGAGTAAGAGAATTCTAGAAAAGAATGTTCATATGTACCTGCTGCACTCCTCTTATGTTCCATGTCTTATGTTCTGCTTTATGTTTATTTTTATTCCGGGGCGGACATGGCCATCTGGCACACAGGGCGTTTTCCCGGTGGGCCAATATGTTAGCCCATCATGCAGGGACAGTGGCGCATTGGTTTGTCTTCTGTATTGACAGCGTAACCCAACCGCAATGCGCCATAGACAGAATGAAGTATCTTGCTCCGTCTATATAAATATTGCTCCACCCCGGAAAACTGAAGGGAACTGACTGTCTTCAGAAAAGTTTCGATTACATTTTCTTTTCATCTTACCTCCGTATAATAGCCTACATATTAAAGCATAGGTCTTCAACCCTGTTCCTGGGGACCCACTGTCCTGCATTAATTATTAAGATGTATTAAGATTTTTGGACATACTGTACATTGATATATTATTATGGCACACTTAGTCATCCATAAGTAGACAGTCCTAAGACTAATGACATACTTATGTCAAACACATATCAGTGGCTGTTATTGACCATTCCATTCAAACAGCTCTTCCTCTGAACAGAACCATATTTACACTCCAAACAGGACTGATATCTTCTTTTGCTGTGAACACAGCCTATTAGCACTGAGGGTTCAATTCATCATTAATGAAATCAACAAGTCTAGTGCAACATCAGAAGGACTGTGGGTCAGGCAAGAGCCATGATTCTCTCAGTATGAAAGCCAGACAGAAATAGGGTGGAAAATTCAAATAGCTCATATTACATCTAAACACATAACTCTATCCAGCCATGAAATTGAATAAATCATTATATAGTACTGTATTAGGACCATTAAATAGTAAAAATACAGGATGAAAATACGATAAATTGGGAAGAGCAAGAATCATTGTTCCATATGCAAAGGAGTCACTGCATAATGTGAGCGGAAGAGAATCCTTCCTTTAGCTATATCTAATCATATAATTATATATCAAAGTATTCTGACTCAAAGTTTTTAAAGCAACACAAGAAAGCTTACACTGAAGAGTTGATTTAGTGACCTCTCTAGCTGTGATTGGCTTTGTGCAAAAGTCAATTTTCTTTAGCTATTCCATTTGTTTTCCCACCCATTGCTGTGCTATCACAGATATGACAGAACTCACAAGAGCTAAATCAATAGAAGGAGACCTCAAACTTCGCAGAAGAATTAAATAGTTTATTCGCCAGAGACACTGCGGGCACATTGTATCTCATTTGGCAACCCTTTCTTTGATCTGAAGTTAATTTCACCCACCACTTTTCAGCTAGCCCTCTGACTTAGTTTATTCCCTTTTCATTTTTTTAATCCACTTTTGTGAAAACACAAATGCAATATTCAAAATATTAAAAAAATAAAAACACCACAAGGTTCTAGCCAAATAATGCTTATTACTTAAACATAAATTCCTCTAAATTATGCACAAGTTTGAAATGTAAAGCATGTAAAGCCCAATATATTGCCTGGTTTCTGAATCTTTAAAAGCTTGATGCAAAGAGTCCAGTAAAAAAATGTAAGAAAGTTACTAATAATGAACGACATAAGACACCTATTTGGTTTGGTTGTATTCATTTATTTATTTTTTTTAAACATTAAAAGTAACTCATGGGGAGATTAAAAAAATAAGCTGGAAGATTAAACCATATTTCATGCTTTTAGGAAAATCACATCAGTTTTTTTCTGGCTTATATCAGACTTGAGTAATACATTCAGTTATATAGATCTTATTCACCAAATAAAACAGTAGAAATGTTGGCTAATTTCAAATAAACTCTCAGCTCCAATGAGCCACACTTTCACAACTAAGTGATAAATGCTTTTTGAAATCTGTGTTTATCACTGAAGTACAAACACTGAATTCAATCCTTCAAATGTTGACTACCATCTGCTGGTCAAAGTAGTATATTACAAGAAAACCTCACTTGCCAACCACCAAATCTCAAAATAGGAATAAGGACAAACAAACATAATAATGCAACAATTATACATTAAGAATACAGTGTTACAGAAATTATGCAATTTTTAGAATAGTTTGCTACATAAAGCTGTGTGATTTAATTTCACTCTTTAACTGAATGTTGCATGATTTGTAATTTCAAGCACTATGTTTTTAGGGCAGTCTGTGTGCCGGCCCTGTTAAATTCAGTTTGATAATGTGAGCACAAGGTTATACTGTCCGTTCTCTATTTTCTGCCATTACTATATTGCAAAAAAATCTCATTGTCTTTACTCTATTGCACAAAAAAAATAATTATATATTTTAATTTATGCTGATTTAAAAACAAAAATCAATGCATCCATTCTGCTAATTAAAATTATGAATTTTTAATGCTTATAAGTTTGAACCAGTCTTTTATAGCTGTTCATACTGCACAAGAAGAGCAGCCTAGACCAGATTTATATCTGTTTTGCAGAAAACAGATGGAACATACATACTGAATCAGATATCTGTATGACTGCCTGGCACACAGTAAAATATAAAATAACCATTTAAAAATAAGTGTTCATTGTGAAGCATCTAATGCACCTAAGATTTATCAGAAATATTTCATTATGTTATAGAAGTAATTTCATCAGGGCCCAATTATTTGCAGGGCCCTTAAAATCATAAACAGACTTGGTCTGAAGACAGGTAAGTGGATGAAAACAAAGCACTTACACACCTCCAAAAGGTTTGTGTTTGGGTCACTGCAGCACTCTCACATACCCCATACAGTGCTCTGGTAGCCATGTCATTAAAGCAGTAGTGCACAACGAGAAAATGGTCTGAAGAGAACATAGACAAAAGTAGACAGTCAGTCAGACATCTCAGCACATCATGAGTGTTGCTTATCATTATGAGGGTGAGACTACAGTACTTGTGATGGGTAAAGCTTCAGTGCACATTCTATATAGTCTGTCATTCCCGGCAGGATGACTCTTGCATTCCCTTTTAACTAGTAAAAATGTGGCTAAACAAATTTGAATCTCTGTTTCAAAATGCATAAAGACTTACTTAAAGAGAAACTGTCTGTTGAGGTTGGAGACCTCGATAATGTCCATATCCACAACATAAAACTCAAACCTGACAGTTTTATCAGACTTAGATAACTTATGGCTGAAAAATAAAAGTAATGAGTTGGGTTTATGGTTAAAATACAGATATGACACTCTATAAACTGTTTGTTACAGTACATAAGAACATAAACACAACAGCTGAAATTTTGAGTGCAGAATTTTGACTTTGAATTGAGTGCAGAATTTTGTAAATTCAACCTGACTGGACACACACAAAATAAAGAATGTGTACAGACTACATAATGAAAAATAGAGTCTGAAATTGATTGAAGATGACAAGCTTTAATTGAATCAGCTGATTCGACATCAGCATCTACAGTATCTTGCCTGTGTCTTCAAAATTGAATCTCAGCGGCCCCAGTGTCTTATGGTGACCTTCACCGGCCCCAGTGTCTTCTGGTGACCCACAGTGGCCTCACTGTCTTCTGGTGACCCTCACTGACCCCAGTTTTTCCAGTGACCCTCACCGACCCCAGGGTTTTGCGGTGACCCTCACTGGCCTGAGTGTCTTGCAATGACCCTCACTGGCCTTATTGTCATCTGGTGACCCAGTATCTTCTACTCTCAGAGTAAGAGAATTCTAGAAAAGAATGTTCATATGTACCTGCTGCACTCCTCTTATGTTCCATGTCTTATGTTCTGCTTTATGTTTATTTTTATTCCGGGGCGGACATGGCCATCTGGCACACAGGGCGTTTTCCCGGTGGGCCAATATGTTAGCCCATCATGCAGGGACAGTGGCGCATTGGTTTGTCTTCTGTATTGACAGCGTAACCCAACCGCAATGCGCCATAGACAGAATGAAGTATCTTGCTCCGTCTATATAAATATTGCTCCACCCCGGAAAACTGAAGGGAACTGACTGTCTTCAGAAAAGTTTCGATTACATTTTCTTTTCATCTTACCTCCGTATAATAGCCTACATATTAAAGCATAGGTCTTCAACCCTGTTCCTGGGGACCCACTGTCCTGCAGAGTTCAGCTCCAACCCTAATCAAACACACCTGACCCAGCTAGTCAAGGTCTTCAAGATCACTTGAAAACTCACAGGCCAGGTGTGCTGAAGCAGGTTGGAAATAAATTCTGCAGGACAGTGGGTCCCCAGGGACAGGGTTGAAGACCTATGTATTAAAGTATTAATAAGTGCAGCGCTGATTTATTTACAGCGGTAACCAAGGAAATGCTAAATTGCAGCTGTTCCATAAGCACCACCTGCTGTCAGAGATTGAAATTGCATTTTTAGCATAATTTCACAAAGCTAAAGTCAGACCACTCTGTTTGCTTTAAATCGTGTTATTGTACAATCTAATTTAAATTAAAAAAAATAACTGCTCATGCTACATGTATGTAGCATCTTTGTTTGGACTGCAATTTAAATGCTGTGCTTGCCTCTAATTTCAAATGGCTACAGATTTTTTAAGACCAGTTCAGCCTGCAACCAGCCAATAAATAGCTTGTTCATTTACTCTTTCATTCTTTCTTGTCTCTTGCTTGTGTGTATTTTGAACAACAGTGTGTATATATATATATATATATATATATATATATGGCCCCAGTTTTTTATCACAAGGTGCGTTCATTCAAAAACAACCACAAAAACATTAATATGTTCATACATTAACAGAGCATTTTATAATAAAAGTAAAACTGAATACTAAATATACACAGAAATCATAAATATAAATTCAAGTGCCTAAATACTGAGCCAGTTAATGGCACTAGGAGATTAATTACTGAATTGTTAAGAGTATGCTAATCAATCATTAAAAAGTATGAATTTTTGGGGGGAAAAAAACCCATCAGCCTATCCCAGCTCATCAACACACACACACACACACACAAACAAACCATTAACAAGGACATGTTGAACAGAACAGATAATGCTGGCAATCTTTTGACCGTTGGGAACTTCTGAATTAATTAAATTTCAGTTTTGATTTCATTGATGATGACTGGGAAACATCACCAATGCTGTTTTGCTTTCTTTACTTGAGGAAACAGTCTGAAAAACATTTATTATAAAACCTAGCCTACCGTAAATATCCAAGCAGCACAGCCATATAATATATTCATAAAAACTGAAGAATGTCAATACCATCTGCAAAAACTGTAGTTTCTGAGGAACTTGACTACATGCTAAACAATTGGCCTGTCAATTATAACAGACAATAAAACAACAACTGGGAACATTTGCCATCTTTTTCATTCAAAAAGCTATATATAATTTATAACATGTGACTCTGAATTAACTGTAAAGAATTATGTAATTACCTATTGCTCAGAGTGCTTTGAAATATGCAGCTTCCTGTATAAAAAAAATTACATAAATACTTAATGCATTAACACAGGCACTAATACAAAGACTATAAGAAAAAGAAATTAAAATGGATGACCACGTGTCATTTTGTTAGGTGGAGTCGTGGGGAAGGCATACTCTGTTTTATCTGTTTCATTACAAGAGTGGATTGAGTCCCATTTAACAAACACAATATGATCATTTTTAATTACTCACCTAATTTGGCTTCCTGTCGTTTCCCGCCAAAATAAAAGCTCGAGGGTTTAACGCGAGGCAGTTAAGAAATTAAAGAAATTAAATTAGGCAGAAATTAAATATATTGCTATATAATTTTAATAGACAATAAAATAATAATTGAATTAAGTAAAGTATAGATTGCAGATCATCTATTTGTGGCAGATCATGGACAAAACATTAATTTTGAGACCAAAGAATTAGTTTTAGAAATATAAATATAGAACATTCTGTTCCAAGGTTTTTTTTTGTTGTTGTTGCTGTTTGTTTGTTTGTTTGTCTTTTTTTTTTTTACTATTATTTTTTTATTTAATTTAATTTCATTCATTTATTTTTTTATTATTTTTTTATTTTGCTTGGGTACTTTACAACAACAACAAACAAGCTTAATCGGCACCTGTCCTATTGGCAGTATCCAACCACTGAGAAGATATTGGAGAGTGCTGTCCGTGGTGCTGAAAAGGCGACTCTCAGTTTCTCCTGTTACTCTAATGCCCATAGTCTGGCGTTAGGATACATGATATCTTACTAGGCGGACGTAAAGCAAACTAGAGTCCCATGGGAATGTAATGCCTGGAAAATCTGTGCTTATTATTTTTAGATTAGGTGGTTATTTTAAGGGTTACCTTGATTACTACCGCATCGAAGAGCACACTGTCAAAAGTGATTTCACATCATTCTATTCAAAATGTTTGCTTCTTTTCTATTTAACTTTTCTCTAATCGACTTTGATATTTACCTCTTGATTTCTTCTTCAGTAACTAAGTACAATGAACTTTTCTGCAGGTTGTAACCACGTTTACTTTTAAAATGTAAAGACAGCCCCCCCAAAAATGTGTTTGGATGAAGGGGGAAATGTCTTGAAAGCAAAACAGCCTTCTTTTAATAGTCTACATAGGCCTATTTTAATAGCGTTTCAGTAAACACAAACCATATTCGAAGTTAGAGCATTCAATAATAGACTGCTTGGGTGCTTTCCGCTCGAAAATATAAAAAAATAAATATTTATTCTAGATCAGGGCTGTCCAAACTCGGTCCTGGAGGGCCGGTGTCCTGCAGAGTTTAGCTCCAACTTGCCTCAACACACCTGACTGGAAGTTTCTATGCCTAGTAAGAGCTTGATTAGCTGGTTCAGGTGTGTTTAATTAGGGTTGGAGCTAAACTCTGCAGGACACCGGCCCTCCAGGACCGAGTTTGGAAAGCCCTGTTCTAGATTTTCGAAAAATACAAATATTTCATTATGTCATTATTTATCTTTTTATATTTACAGTTTTGACAGTTGGCGTTTTGGTGATTGGGCGTCAAAAGACAATTCGGTTGCGGTCACATTAAGACTATCTGAACATTACTGACAACAATTCCTTTAAAATGTTAACCCTCGGAAATAATGAAACGGAACATAACACCGCATGTCCTCACAACTTAAAGTGGTCTGGTCCCCTTTAAGGAGATCGTCGTAATATTACGCATCTGCTTTCATATCAGCCATCGTCTTCCCTCACCAGGCTCTCAAACAAACCTCACGCGCCAGAATCCCTCTCATTGTCAACAGCAGCACCCGCCCCGTCGACTCGCCCACCCGAGCAGCGGAGCACCGCTGTGGCGGAGTCCTTGACGGGGACGTGCACCCGGGTAATAACGACAAAACTGCTGTTTACATGAATGCAAGCTGATTCTCTCCGGTTTGCTGCAACCAGGTAAATGTCAAATGTTTTGCATTGCAGTATGACGGGCGAATCCTGATGTATCGTTGTAGCGAAGGACTCCTGCATTTCCCGTGTGTAGCACAAACCAAGGACTGTGACGCGCCAGGTATAGGGTTTATATGATGTCTGAATGTACCGAGCGAAACTATATGTCACATTCGCACGCTAAATGGTGTTTATTTGCACCGTGTGTTTCGCACACATTTTGGGTTTCGGTGTTTCGATGTGCGCGCGCACAGCAGATGTTTCCCTGCAGCGAGCATGCGTGTGCATCTTGCTTTTGTTTTGGTATTGCGCTTTCATACTATTCTAATATAGGGCTGTGTTTTCATAACTTATCATTTGTCGTTCTCTAGCCCTGAGTAATGCTTTATTTCTAATTTGGTTTCAGCGCGTCGGCTTGCGCTGAGTCGTGACAGGGACAGTGTAGTTTTAGGGCCTAGGGTGCAGTATGACCTTGAATCCCTGTAAGGACTTGCGGACTGCAGAGAAAGTGTCCTTAAAAGTGGATTTGTGAAGATCTAAAAAGATCATCATGTGTAGTCTTTATCACAACCAAGCAAGTTTACATTATTTCGAACATATTAAAGCAGGTGAAACTGCACAGTGTGTCTCATAGTGCATCACTATAATCTCTTTACTCTCTCTGGTAATTATCACCTACTCCTTTGCACAGGATGCTATTTGTTGCAAGTAGACTTGCCATTGAGGCTGCTTGCCTTGTGGTTGTGTAATGTCACCGTGCCGTCCCGTCTGTCTATCTCACCACAAACACATAAGCTAGGAAAGCCAATCACACCACTTGTGGCGCTTACATTCTAGAATAGTGGCTGAATGGCTGTCTCCATGACAACTGCTCTACATCTTCTCAGCATGCAGGCCAATCTTCCAAAGCATTTCCTTACTACATTGGTGCTACAATGAGCATACTCAATAATATATTTCACTCTGTAGGGTGAATGCACTTAAATTTATTCTTCTCTCAATACCTGTCTTAACATGTCTTACAATAGTAAGGAAATATGAATATTTTAATCAATAATTAAAATAAATCTGAAGTAAAATATAATTTAAAAAACTCAAAGCTGAAAATTAGAAATGAAATAACTGATCAACCATCTAAGTGACTAGCAATAAACTGAAATAGGTTTAAGCTGAAGTACTAAAATTATTTAAATGAAAACTAAAACTGAAATCAAATAAATTACTAATTATTTAACTCACATTAAAATTAAAAGTTTATACTGTAAATGTCCTGCAGAGTTTAGCTCCAACTTGCCTCAACACACCTGACTGGAAGTTTCTATGCCTAGTAAGAGCTTGATTAGCTGGTTCAGGTGTGTTTAATTAGGGTTGGAGCTAAACTCTGCAGGACACCGGCCCTCCAGGACCGAGTTTGGAAAGCCCTGTTCTAGATTTTCGAAAAATACAAATATTTCATTATGTCATTATTTATCTTTTTATATTTACAGTTTTGACAGTTGGCGTTTTGGTGATTGGGCGTCAAAAGACAATTCGGTTGCGGTCACATTAAGACTATCTGAACATTACTGACAACAATTCCTTTAAAATGTTAACCCTCGGAAATAATGAAACGGAACATAACACCGCATGTCCTCACAACTTAAAGTGGTCTGGTCCCCTTTAAGGAGATCGTCGTAATATTACGCATCTGCTTTCATATCAGCCATCGTCTTCCCTCACCAGGCTCTCAAACAAACCTCACGCGCCAGAATCCCTCTCATTGTCAACAGCAGCACCCGCCCCGTCGACTCGCCCACCCGAGCAGCGGAGCACCGCTGTGGCGGAGTCCTTGACGGGGACGTGCACCCGGGTAATAACGACAAAACTGCTGTTTACATGAATGCAAGCTGATTCTCTCCGGTTTGCTGCAACCAGGTAAATGTCAAATGTTTTGCATTGCAGTATGACGGGCGAATCCTGATGTATCGTTGTAGCGAAGGACTCCTGCATTTCCCGTGTGTAGCACAAACCAAGGACTGTGACGCGCCAGGCACAGGGTTTATATAATATCTGAACGCACAGAGCAAAAATATATTTCACATTCGCACGCTAAATGGTGTTTATTTGCACCGTGTGTTTCGCACACATTTTGGGTTTCGGTGTTTCGATGTGCGCGCGCACAGCAGATGTTTCCCTGCAGCGAGCATGCGTGTGCATCTTGCTTTTGTTTTGGTATTGCGCTTTCATACTATTCTAATATAGGGCTGTGTTTTCATAACTTATCATTTGTCGTTCTCTAGCCCTGAGTAATGCTTTATTTCTAATTTGGTTTCAGCGCGTCGGCTTGCGCTGAGTCGTGACAGGGACAGTGTAGTTTTAGGGCCTAGGGTGCAGTATGACCTTGAATCCCTGTAAGGACTTGCGGACTGCAGAGAAAGTGTCCTTAAAAGTGGATTTGTGAAGATCTAAAAAGATCATCATGTGTAGTCTTTATCACAACCAAGCAAGTTTACATTATTTCGAACATATTAAAGCAGGTGAAACTGCACAGTGTGTCTCATAGTGCATCACTATAATCTCTTTACTCTCTCTGGTAATTATCACCTACTCCTTTGCACAGGATGCTATTTGTTGCAAGTAGACTTGCCATTGAGGCTGCTTGCCTTGTGGTTGTGTAATGTCACCGTGCCGTCCCGTCTGTCTATCTCACCACAAACACATAAGCTAGGAAAGCCAATCACACCACTTGTGGCGCTTACATTCTAGAATAGTGGCTGAATGGCTGTCTCCATGACAACTGCTCTACATCTTCTCAGCATGCAGGCCAATCTTCCAAAGCATTTCCTTACTACATTGGTGCTACAATGAGCATACTCAATAATATATTTCACTCTGTAGGGTGAATGCACTTAAATTTATTCTTCTCTCAATACCTGTCTTAACATGTCTTACAATAGTAAGGAAATATGAATATTTTAATCAATAATTAAAATAAATCTGAAGTAAAATATAATTTAAAAAACTCAAAGCTGAAAATTAGAAATGAAATAACTGATCAACCATCTAAGTGACTAGCAATAAACTGAAATAGGTTTAAGCTGAAGTACTAAAATTATTTAAATGAAAACTAAAACTGAAATCAAATAAATTACTAATTATTTAACTCACATTAAAATTAAAAGTTTATACTGTAAACAATATAACATTGATTCTTTCATTAAAGAAAGCTTAAAAAAAGAAGCTTTTTTAAAATTCCATCCACCACCAGTGTTTTTGATCATTTCACAAAAGTAATGGCACCCAGAATATTTTGTTGTATGAATATCTGAACATGCAATATGTCAAAACAAAGAACAGAGCCTCTGCTTCTAAGCAAAAAAATAAATAAAAAACTTTTATTCTAGCTTCATGCAATCTTCTTTTCATCAACACTTGAATGTGGGTAAGTTTCATGAAAAAAGCAATATTTTGAACAAAAAGCTGAGAAAATTGCTTTTTTGTAAAAGACTACATCTGGATCAGATTCAGAATGATGATCAAAACATAGATGGAATTGATTGCTTCCATCAACACATCCAAAGCTTGCACGGTTTGATTTATATAATGATTCATGTTTGATGATCGCGTTATTTCACATATGCATCTGCTTACATACGCGATAGCTCGTTTCTGCTTCTTCTTCACCATGTTTTGATCTAGGGATTCAGTACTCTTTCAGAAGATGCATAATAGCGCCTCCTGCCGTACACCAGTGAAATCACGGAAAGCCAGAAAATTCCGTCAATGGCGGGGAAAGAGTTAAAGGGTTCATTCACCCCAAAATGAAAATTCTGTCATCGTTTGCTCACCCTCCACTTGTTCCAAAGCTGTATGAGTTTCTTTCTTCTGTTGAACACAGAAGAAGACATTTTGAAGAATGTTGGTAACCAAACAGTTGACGGTAACCACAGACTTCCATAGTATGAAAACAAATACTGTCAACTGGAACTCATACAGGTTTGGAACAATTTGAGGGTGAATAAATGATGACAGAGGTTTTTTTATTTTTGGGTGAACTATCCCTTTTAGTTAATCCTAAACTAGTATGGAATGACATTGATGTAGCCATTTGGATCTTACTTAAATCAAAACAATGGCAATGACAAATCATCAGAAAGTGTCCCACTTTACCTAAATTAATTCTCTATATTGACATTAAACATGGTGTATTTCATATTTGTAATTGCTTGTGAGATAAATGTAATATTGATTACTGCTTTTGTATAGATATACTTAAGCTGATTGCACTGATTACAACTACTGAGTTTGATTCACTTCAGAGCATTCATGCTGCATTTATCCATCCACACTGGATGCATTTAGCTCCATTCAATCCACTGACTGAGTGATCACTGCTCTCTTAGGACCCATGAGGGATGTCCTGATAAATGACTTCATAATCAAATTAGTTCTGATCATTTCCTAATCCATCTTAATCTAGCTCCCATTAGATTTAGGCAAACATAAGATGGGCCCAATCATTTTCGTTGTTGGAGGTACCAGATTTATTAAAGGAATAGTTCTGTAAGAAAGCATTCTGATAGTATTTATTAATTTTTTTTTGTTTCATGCCAAACCTGATTTTCTTTCTTCTGTAACAAAAAAAAAAAAGTATATATTTTGAAGACTCTACACGGGTCTTTTTCCATACAATAATAGTGACCACAACTGCTAACCTAAGGATTTGTTTATGAATTAAACTGATGAACTCAATGATTCTTGAGTTAAATAATGTGAATTCAGTGTTAATTTAATGTTTTTTATATACACTGAACAAAATTATAAATGCAACACTTTTGTTTTTGCCCCCATTTTTCATGAGCTGAACTCAAAGATCTAAGACTTTTTCTATGTACACAAAAGGTCTATTTCTCTCAAATATTGTTCACAAATCTGTCTAAATCTGTGTTAGTGAGCACTTCTCCTTTGCCGAGATAATCCATCCACCTCACAGGTGTGGCATATCAGGATGCTGATTAGACAGCATGATTATTGCACAGGTGTGCCTTAGGCTGGCCACAATAAAAGGCCACTCTAAAATGTGCAGTTTTACTGTATTGGGGGGTCCGGGGGGGTCCGAAAACCAGTCAGTATCTGGTGTGACCACCATTTGCCTCACGCAGGCCACTCGATCCACAACGTTGACATCAGCAAACCGCTCACCCACACGACACCATACACGCTGTATATGTGATAAAACTGAACATTTTAGAGTGGCCTTTTTATTGTGGCCAGCCTAAGGCACTTTCTTCAGACATTTCTGCTTAATTTATGAGCCACACACTATAGCCAAAAAAGCCATTACCCAGGATTTGTGCTCCAAATCATGCAGTCATTATATGTAAGCTATAAAAGTTCATTTTCCATTTGATTAATGATCTGAATATTAATTCATTTATTTGTGTATTTATTTGAAATGATAGAGTTTGCTGATGATTTAAAATATGAGAGAGACTGAGAATGTAGTCTTCTGCATCGGTGCAGAGTTCAAACAGATAGATCTAACAGCTGCGCTCTACGTTATGACTCACACTGCACCAGAGGGAGTTGAGACCACACTGTCCCGATACTGACTCGGCGACTGCACATTTTCCCAAAAAAATGTATTAGATCCCTGTTTATTAATTCATAATATTGTTATTTATTAATAATATAATTGGACTGTTTAATGAGCTTTTATCATTTTTACTTGCATTTAGTTTTTCAAATAATATTTATTTATTTTTTATTTCAGCTTTATTTTAATTAATGAACATGTTTTTTTATTGTTTTAGTTAACAATAACTACACTGGTCTGTTTTGTTCATTCTCATCACCCAGCCAACCCCGAGTGCAAAAATGAAGGTCATGTCATTATGGTGAAGGATTGAGTTGCTTATTATGAGGAGCATACTGCAGTGTTGCTTATACTAAGCTGTGCCGATTCCTTTTTAATTATTTAGATCATTAATCTTCTTTTCCATCAGCATGTGTCTCAGGATGCCCACTGTAGCAGAAATCACTGCTTTTTCTCATTTTGTCATTTGTCTGTTTCTCTCGTATTAAATATTCTAGCTGCATCAGGGATGAAAACATTTTTAAAGCTTCTGGCGGGTCTTGATTTCACGGAGTAGTCTGATTGTGAAAGTTAAAGCTCTATTATTTCTGTTGTCGAGCTTTGCATCAGCGCAGAGTCAGAGACCAGCCAGTCTATGTCAGCACAATGTTAAATATATTACAGCTCTGCAAGCAATGCTGCTGCCAGGTCTGCTGAGTGTGAAGAGGTCAGATAGATTAGATGAAATGGACAGATTCTAATGTTTCCTTTTGACATTGATGTAAGAAATAAAAATGCAAACATTTAGGTAATGTTTTAAAGGGGCAGTTCACCTAAAAGTGAAGCCTTTTTGAAATTATTCATTCTTTCTTCTGTGGAACATGGAAAAGAAATGCATTTTCAAAACACAACATTTAAAAAAAAAATATATATTTTATTTTCCACAGACCAAAGAAAGTCATTCAGGTTTGGAATGGATCGACATGGAGGGTGAGTAATGAGTGAACAGAATTTCACTTTTTGGGTGAACTATCCCTTTAATAGCATTATAGTGTGGCAACAAACTTGAAATATTTCTTTTTTAGAATGTACGTAGTTAGGAAACTGCTGTTATGTGAATGAGACAAGGGTTGATACATGGTTTGAGATTTAAAGGGGTCATATGATGCGATTTCAATTTTTTCTTTCTCTTTGGAGTGTTACAAGCTCTTGGTGCATAAAGAAGATCTGTAAAGTTGCAAAGACT
>NW_015549558.1:1373742-1377743 GCF_001515605.1 Sinocyclocheilus anshuiensis | reverse complement strand
AGATTTGCATAACGCCGCCCAAATGTTCACGCAAAGAAAGAAGGCGTAACTTTTATTCTCGCTGTAGTGTTGTTGTTGCCGTGTGTGAAACTACTTTGTTTGGCCTTCAAAAAGAGGACAATATCTGCTTCGTCATGCCTAGAGCTGATCCGTGGATAGCTGGCCAATCAGAGCACACCTCGCTTTTCAGACCGATGAGCTTTGTAAAAATCGACATGTTTCAGAAAGGCGGGGCATAGAGGAGAAACAATAATGTACAGTATGTGGAAAATGTTTTTGGTTTTTTTCCATCTTAAACCGCATAAACACATTTCATTACACCAAATACACAAAATAATGTTCTTTTTAGCAACATCATATGACCCCTTTCAAATAATTTCCGCAAGTCAAACTGACGACATTGTCTATGTTCTTGTGTTTTATTCAGGCTGGCTGCAGCTGAGCTATTCATGCTGTGTTGACATGGAGGAAAAAAGATCCAGCTGAAGAAGGAGAAAGAAGGGAGAGGACTGCTGACTCCATGTCTTCACCTTCAAATAAAAGATCTGGCTCTGGATCACGCAAGTATGGCATCGTTTGTCTCTCTTGAAATCTTCTTTCTAACAGACATTCTTTTAAAACTTGCAGCTGTGTTGGTGCTTTGCTGTAATATCTAACCCTTCTAGCTGCTGTTTAACTCTTTTAATCACAGTAAGATCTCTGCTGCAGTTTAATGACCTTTTGAGCTTCAAGTGCTTCAATAATCCTTTCTCTCTTCCGATGCAGTCATTAATACATCAGCTGTTTAGCAATTTCAATTTCTCTCTCTGCTGTCAAGGCTTTTTCACCCTACAACTGCCAGGTTGTATAAAAACTACCTGAAGTGCCAGTTTAAATTATTTATAAGCACGTTAATATACTAGGATATTAAACACATACACACAAATGTACACTATCGTTCAAAAGTTTGGGGTTGGTACGATAAGTCTCTTATGCAAGGCTGCTTTTATTTAATTAAAATACTGTAAAACGGTAATATTGTGAAAAATATTTTTACATTTAAAAAAATAATGGTTTTAAATTTTCATGTATTTAAAAAATTTAATTCCTGAGAAGGCAAAGCTGAATTTTCAGCATCATTACTCCAGTCTTCAGTGTCACATGATCCTTCAGAAATCATTCTAATATACTGATTTGCTGCTCAAGAAACATTTCGTATTATTATCAGTGTTGAAACAGTTGTGCTGCTTAATATTTTTTGGAAACCGTGATTTGAAATACTGAAGATTTTTTTTGTAAAAATGTAAAAGTATTTAAAGATAAATTTTATGCATCCTTGTTAAATTAAAGCATTAATTTCTTTTTTTTTTTTAAAGGGCATATTATTAGGAAAGGCAGAAATGACTTCAAAACATATAGCAAGTTCCACCAGATTATAGAAGAAACATTTGTAAATCAGTGATTTAACAAGCACATGGATAAAGCAATATTTTTAATAAGCATATTATATATCTTCCACTTTTTAAAATGAAATATATAATGTTTTAAACCTGAGCGAGATTAGCATAAGCATGCTGTTGTCTCACTTACTCGCTTTTTACATATCGATTGCAGTAAAAAACATGTAATTGTATGAATCACGCTTGTATGAATTATACATTAAATTAAAAATAGTTAAATAGTAGGATAAATTTAATAGTTACGTCTAAAATTTCGTTTCCACACTTCCTGTTTAAGCCATACCCATATCCAATTCTGTCCAAATCACTGATCTATAATAGAGAACTGGATTGCTCGTGACGTCATAAAAGTGAAGTCGCCGCTTCGTGGTATTCCCCAGTATTCCCATACATTCTATTGAATTCATAGGAAATCGTAAAATTTTAATGAGAAAACATCACCTAACGAGTCAGCGTTTTTATATCGGAAGTATCCCTGTACATTCTTACAATGCAAACGTACTAAGCATGTAAATGGTTATTTGTTTAATGTCGGGAATTTCCCCTGCATATTAAAAAGTTACGTGTCCTATACATTACCATAGCGAACATTAGATGAACATGATGAACATCAGACGGACAAATCCACAACATATCCATGTCAAATGACAAAGTGATCATGAAATCTGAATAAATTTTTATGCTTTGTATTTATGAGTTAATTCACCTTGTACGTTCGTGGTTTATGTAATTGATGTTTTTTATTCGTACAGTAGGCTAACTGCAAATGTTTTTCTAACAATGATTTCGTTAACAGCATTCATTTTGAAGCAGGTAATGATGTAAACGTTGGTTAAATTAATAATTAACTAAACATACACATTATTCCTGGAAACTGTAATGCTAAAATGCCATAGAATTTGCACCATCTTGAGGAGTCTGAAAGAGATATTGCTCCCTCAGGACATAAAATAATACACACATCGTAACTTATTCAGAGAAATAACACTGACGTGCGTATGCTACGATTTAAAGACATGAAGCTTTTTTTCCAAGATGGTAAGCTTTGAATTTCAATACAATATGGAGCAATATAGTAGCAGGCTTGTATTGTAATATGTATTGTATATCCGAATCAATTCCAGATACTAAGACCAGATATTCATGTTTAATATTTCCTGCATAATTACGTACATAAAGAAATATATTTTGTGTTGGATCAGTCACCTGTGTCGGCAGTGTAAATGATTTCAATATATCGCTTGTCCTGCCCGAAAATACCATAAACATTGCAGATAACATCTGAAGTAAGAAGTTATTTACATACACATATCTTAAAAACTAATCCTGTGTTACTGATACTCTTCAAATAAGGGGTGATTTTAGGTCAGTGTTTTGGCTGACAGTCAATGGTGCTCTCTGCCGGTAGGGAATAGTAAGATGGCGGCTCGAACACTTCTGGTGGCTTCACCGCTGAATGGAAGTTTAGAGCGTGATGAGCAATCCAGTCATATATATAGATCAGAGGTCCAAATACAGATAATTATGTCATTTCAAAATATATACCAGTAGTTGCAATGAGTTTTAATGGTCATTTTGCAGTAGAGCCCAGCTCTGTGCCTCTTTCTCATCTCTGTTTCCTCAGATTCAACCTGCTGAAGGCCCTACAGCCTAAGCACCGCTTGCAACAAATGCTGTCGTCTCCCACTGCATCCCCTGTGTGAGACTCTGATTCAGTACCCTATAGTAGGGCATGACTGTAGTAGACAACACTGCTGCACTGGGCATTCACACGCTAATTTAAAACCAGCCCATTACCTGCAACCACTGATGCTGATGTTGAGGATCTGAGAGGGCAGATTACTCTAAACTCACTGGTCTTTGACAGAGGCTCAGAGAAAGTGCAAATGGATCAGTTAATGATCTGTAAATCTGTTCCATGAGAAGCCATTTTGGCTCTGATTGAATTGATTATCTGTGAGACCGACAATTATTGTGATATTTTGACAATGATTCAAATGAGTGTGTGGCAATTCAGTGCACATATTCACTACACATTACCCAACTTTCCCTCAATTAGTCCATATCACTGAAAACATAATGGACGTACCTGGTCTGTCCAACTACCCTGGCTGCTTTTCACTTTCTCCCTTCTTTTCCTTGCTATCAGTACTGATAGCAGAGTCCTCTTTTTTTCTCTCTCTCACTCCTCAAGCACGCTTTGTTTGTTTCGGCTCTTTCACTTTGCTTCTATTTTCTCTGTTTGCTCTCACCTTAACCATGACCTTGGCTTGCTTTCATGGTTAGGTAGTTCAGCAAACCTCTTATAGCCCACCAATGGTGGTCCTGGTGGACAGTAGTTATAGTGGCTTGTCATTGAAAATGTGCTGTTTTGATTGGTTTATTTTTATGTAACATGTCGAGCTGAGAATTATATTTGGACCAGTGTTATTTTAGTATTGTTTATATACTATTATAATGTTTATTAATGCTTTAGATTTTACTTTTATTTTCAGTTTTCATTTAAATTTTAAGTTTAAGTAATTTTATGTGCTTGTCATTTTTATTAGTTTTTTCTGTTTA
>NW_015549558.1:1358292-1373630 GCF_001515605.1 Sinocyclocheilus anshuiensis | reverse complement strand
AGTAATTTTAATACTTCAACTTCGGTGGTTGACCAATATGAGGCTTTCAGTGGTTAATGCTGATACTGATAATTACTCAAAACTCACTCACAAAATTGAAATTGAAAAAAACTGCATTCTGCACCACCTAAAAGAAGTGCTTTCATTCACCGCAGCTAACCCTGGGTTTAATTTTACATTTTTCCAAAAGAGAATTGGAAGGAGATTAAGAGTCATTATGCTCTAAGCTACCCCATGATCCATTGCTCCTATTTTGCCTCAGTTTTATGAATATGGTATGCTATGTGAGGTCAGCATACCGAATGAAACTGCATGTTTAGAAGGTCTTGAAAACAGTTAGTAAGAATATTTTTCGTTTATATAAAGTAGACATGTAATGCCGATAAGGATGAAGGAAACTGTCAAAAGTAATCTAGTATGCATTTGTACAATATGTCCAGCATGTCTTTTATTCTTTTAAGTGTGGCAAATTGGCTTTGATCCTACCCAGCCCTCTGCTAATGTTTCTGACAACCAGAATTAATAAGAAGCTACTATTTATCTTTCTCTCTATCCTCCCCTGACTGCTGACTTAATTAATTAGTCAGACAATCTGTCAAATAATCTGTCAGATCTGCAACCTTGTGTACAGAGTTTAATGGTTGTAATAAACAAGCTTCTTATGTTAATTTCAATTGGATGTTTTAAATGGACTTTAGAATGATTTGAATAATTTCAAATGTTAAAAACAGATGTATCAAAAAGACCAAATCAGCACCTGGAATTTCAAGGAGAGATGTATACATAATTTTTCGGAAATTGGGAAAAAAAAATATGGATAAAAATAGAGAATAATGGAAAGCTTACAACACAGTCGGTAAAAGTGGCAGATGATTTCTTTTTCAGCTTCTACCTGAATTCATCTCATATTTATTATCACAGTTTACAAGAAAATGTCCACAGAAACATTCATTTGAGTTTCTATACAATACAGGTTAAGGTGAACTTGAGGTGTGTGCTATCCTGTATAATGATTCCTTTTTGTTTGTGGGTCAGTTTTGACTATTGCAGGTTTATAGAGCTAGACTACACACCCATGGAGTCAGGCATTATGGTCTCTATGAGACAGAGCAGAGGATTTCTGACACCAAAGTCCCCGGAACACCACTGTCGGTCAGCGCTCCATCATCCCTTCTGTCTTGTTCTTCTTTTTTCTCTTCTTTTCTTTACTTTTCTTTGTTCTCCGTGTGGCATTGTGTCAGCATGGATTCAAACTCTTCAACCAAAGCACGATGTCCCTATAAAATCCAACCTTTTAAATTTACTGGGGGTTTAAAGCTCGAATTGCATATGTGTCACATTTGAAGATGATTTCATGTCTGTGGTGTGCAAAGTGAGCCCTCATTAGACGGCACTGCTGTCAATTTCTGCTTGTTCAGCTGCCAGTTTGTTTCTCATTATTGATTCATGATGGATATTTATCATGATTTGTCATTCTCAGCACATAATACAACTGTTTGTATTTGTGCTTGCAGTTTTATGTGAGCTGGGTGTCTTTTTATTCTTTACATCCATAGAAGGTGTTCTCTCTCCCTGGATGACTAGTTGACTGTATGTATAGAGGCATGTTAGTCATTTTTGGTTTTGTGTTTCATGGAATTGTGCTTTTTGTTTGTTCATGTAAGTGTGTGTTTGTGCATTCTGTTTATACCTCGTCCTGTGTCCTCTTAAGTGGCCTTGAAGGTGACACTGAAATTGTGATTCTGTTATGATACAGGCGGAGTCCAGCACCTGTCAGTAACCGTGATCCCTATGGAAATGCTTCTCTCAGCAGCAGTAGCAATTCAGGGTCATGCAAGGGCAGCGATGGAAGCCCGACCCATAGGTGAGACACGACTCACCCACAGACCAATGATGCATTGCTCCTTTCTCTTCTTTCTCGTTTGTTTATATATGGTATTGTTTGTTCTATATACCACTTTTCTCATCCATATCAGGCATCACATAAAATACACCTCCTGCAATGATAACCATGGTATCCGGCCCCCTCCACCTGAGCAATACCTTACCCCACTGCAACAGAAAGAGGTGTGTATCAGACACCTCAGAGCACGGCTCAAAGAAACCATCGAAAGGCTGCAGGACAGGTGAGGCATGCATCATTCATAGTATGAGGGCCCATGCACTAATTATCACATCAGTCTTTGAAGAAATTAGTTTTATCTTTAAGCAGCTGCTTTGAGCAGCGGTTAATTAAAGTGATTCCTTTATTTAAAATTGTTACACACATTTGCACTTGGTTGATGATTTCCAGACCATGTAACAATTACAAATACAGATTTACCTATTAAGTTGCAAACCACTAAATGTTAGCATTTAGACTGTGTAATTTGTCATTTATTTCTCTATATTCGAAGGACTCTAATCTAAATATTTATTATTTTTCTAAACTGTTTATTTTAAAGGCAGACTCCATTTTTCCAATGGCAATGAAGTGTTAATGTGTTCTTAAAGCAGCTTTTTGTAATTCTCTGAAGAGAGTTATTGGTCAGCATTTCCATTTATCACAATGGCAATAGTTCGCCTGGTACATGTTTGCTTATTGTGCTCAGTTTTGGGCACACTACTTAATTAATAGTTAATTACCTGAGCCTTAAATGCCATGTAACTAATTATTGTAGAGCTTCAGAAAAATTACATAAAGACAATGCTGATTGGCTGGTGGAGCCACAAGAACATGCAGTTGCAAACACTGAATGGTGTTCAGTGGATAAAGTTGCTTTTTGGCTAACTACACCATGCTAACCAGAAAAACACTGACTCCTTGTTCTTTTCAAATAGGTTTCCTATGCACACTCCCCTTCTCCCACTGGCCAGACAAACAGATAGTCCTTCCCCAAAGACACACAATTGTTTAGGCCAGTGTGTTGCTATGTTGGGCAGCTCCAACAGACCGATGTTGAAACGTAATGGAATGTAAACTATCAGTCACTGACATAGAGTTGGCAAATTACATTATACTGGGATAGGACAAAGTATTTTAAAAGCAAAAACATTTGACACAGTAGTTTTAGTTTTTTTGGACGGTCCTTGCTTTTCTATTTTGACGTGCTTGGTTTCTCTGTCCTCTGTCTTGTTTCCTCTCTTTCCATAGGGACACTGAGATTGATGAGTTGCGTACTCAGCTGTCTCGTATGCAAGAGGACTGGATTGAAGAAGAATGCCACCGCGTGGAGGCCCAGCTGGCTCTAAAGGAGGCTCGCGGGGAGATCCAGCAGCTTAAGCAAGTTGTCGATGTTGTCAGATTCAGTCTGGGAGACACCGACACTGGAGTGCAAAAGTGCTTCCAAGACAAAAATCTCCAGAACCACAAGCTGGAGTCTTTATTGCAGAGCATGGAGCTGGCACCGATCGGGCCCACCAAAACAGGAGAAACCCTGGCAGGTGGAGGGGTGGTGGGGGCAGGGCTGGAGGTCAGCGAGGGCCTGGTGGGGTCTTCCGAAGGCTCCCCAGCTCGCTCGCTTACCTGCAGCTCTACGTACACCAAGCTAAGTGACCAGACTGGCCAGGAATGTGGTGGTAATGAAAATGGGTGTGATATTCCATGTTTGTCAGGCGAGGGCACGCAGGACAGCGGGTTTGTTTGCTGTGGAGACAGTGGAAGAGGAGCAAGCAAGGCAGATCTGCTCCTGGAGGCTGCGTTTCTGTCTCAAGAGACAGCCTCGCTGCTCAATGCGTACTCCCGCCTGCCACACTCCTCCACCTACGATGCACTGTGCAACAGCGAGCCTAGAGTTGTGCCTCTCCGCTGCAGTGGGATCGGGACGGGGACCACTGTTAGTGTAAGTCATCCATGTCTGTCGCATCATCACCTATACCTGCATCACCTGCGTGAGCAAGGCATTCAAACTGACTATGATCATGCCCCTGCTTCGGCCCCTGCCCATGGTCCCAGTACATCCTTTAACTCTGATCTAGACACTATTGCTGAGCGCACCTTCCGCTCTAAGGCCTGCAGTCCAACCTCTACCTGGATGTCTGACGAGAAAGATGATCTGGAGTCCGTAGCCACAGAATCAGCCATTACGGCAACAGTTGCCACAACTTCTGTCATCACAGACTTTTCCACTGAGTCTGCACCAGCTGTTGCAATAGAGCCTTGGGCATCAGCTGCATCTGTTTCAAAAGGACCTGCGACTTTAGCGTTGATCCCCATGGAGTCCTCTGTTAAGGAGACAACTGTTTCAGAGCCCCTTACAGTCTTACCAATCACCACAACAGCTTTGACCACAGAGACCATTGGATCCCAAGTAACCAACTCTGTTCAACCTCAACCTGTAACAGACCCTTTGCCAAACCCTGGCACCTCCCCTTGCTCCGTGCAGCCATTGGTTGAGACAGAATTGGAGCCCCTTCCACAGACCACTCAGCCTCGTAGTGGACTAACAGAGGCTGGGGTTGAAGGGGATCATGTCATAAATATAGTTGCAGACGATGAAGACGTGGATGGCGAGAGTGCTATGAACACAGAGTCCAAGTCGTCTGGCTGTGGTTTACCAGCAAAGAACTACTGGAGCCGGCACTTCCTAGTGGATCTGCTTGCGGTGGTTGTGCCAGTGGTCCCCACAGTGGCGTGGCTCTGTCGGGGTCCACACCGTGTTGGTCAGCCAATATACCATATTGGTTCTCTATTGCGGGGTTGCTGCACCGTGGCTCTTCATTCTCTGCGTAGAGGAGGAGGCCTTCGGCACTACCCCACAGGAGGAGGTGGTCCAGGGGGAATGAGTATATGAGACCAGCTCTTCTCTCAGGGGAAGTGCTGAAGCCAGTGATATCACTGTTGTTCTGTAAGATGTGCAATTAGGGAATGGTTAACACATGTAAAATGAATTGAGGCAACTAGTGGAAGGATAGTGTCTGAGCACAGTACCTTAATGCTGTGGTTCTCTATGGTATATATCCAAGACAAGATAAGAATGAGGAAGGGGGATCACTAGCATGTATTTGAACCAACAAATAAGATGCTCATGAAGTTCAGGACATCAAGCGAGCTTTCACCTTTTTCCACAACTACTACCCTGAGTAAAGAGGAGGGATGAAGTGTTTTGAATGATGGACTGACACAATGACATTAACTCAGCTTTGTGAGTGACACTAAAATATCCCCTTTAATATGATTGTATTACCCTTATTTAGAGTGAAGAGACATAATAAGTGATGGGAAGAAACTGTCCTTTTGTGCGTCCCTCCTACTGTCACTGCAGAGGGTGTGTGTTGTATGTGTGTGTATTGATTGATCAGTGCAGTACCTGGATTACTAATGGCCATCATTGTTGTAGCTGTGAGTGCAGTAGTTAGCCGTCCCATTACTTGTGCCTGTGTGGCATAAGAGCAGAAGTCATCTTTTCCCCTTAAGGAGCAAAGCAAGCACCTGCAGAGCTATTTATATGCTTTGCATATACCACTAGTGTCGTAGATAAATGCGGTCACAAAATGATACATAGTCCATCTGGAGTCTTTTAGACAATGTATTCTTTATTTGATGCTCAATTAAGTGGGGAAGTTTGATGCTTAAGAAATGTTCTGTATAGTTGAATGCTAAATTGTGTGTTTAGGAAAAGGGTAATGTATTTTAAATAATAATATTAACAGTAAGAAGGATTCCGTGTTTAGACAATGGTCTGGGTTAAATTACTTTAATAGGTCATGGGAGCTTTTTCATCAGATGAATTTTATGATTTTGTTTCACTGTGTGACCATCAAAAAACATTTATCCAAATCTTTAACAATAGGTCTAATTTTCATGTTCACTGTTAGACTAGGTTATGTAACTTCAACCGGTTGTGCTTGACCTGCTACATGCGGGGCTCAAACTGGCAACAGCCGGCATGAGAGTTGGGACCGCTAAAAACAATGTTAAATAATGAAACATCTTAACTTAATTTAGCATTACACTCTGCTAAACAAGTTGTTGCAATGCTAATATTATTAGCACTAATACTAATACATTATTAAAGTAGCTAATATGTTATTTCTGAAATACTACGTAATATAATTCTACAAAAAATATCAAAGACCGCAAAAACGAAAAGTATTTTTTGAGTTACTTGGTTAAAAAAAATAAAAGATTATACAAATTGATTAACTATCTAGGTGTAAATTTTAAAACAGTGAAAGTAAATTAAACATTTACTGCATGCAGAAACAAATTTTATTTTAAAATTCTCTGCTTTCAGCTTTTTCCAAACATTTGGCCATGACTACATGTCCCCTGATGTTCATGTTGACCATTTATTTGACTGACACGTAGGAGAAGGGTGACATTTAATGACATGTCAATTGCACTATAATTCACTTTATAAGCAATTACTTGAAGTATACTTGATTGTGAGTTTCTGTCTGTCCAAAGGCCAATGCATACATGTGGATTTGTGATTCAGGGTTAGATTTCACCGACACCACCATTTCAAAGAATCATCAGTTTCATAAATTCACATGAATATTTATAGTTTGTGTTGTGTATATGTGACAGCTGGATTGATTTGCCAGTCAACAGTGTACCAGATAATCAACCAGTTGATCACTAATTGTAGTTATTTGTGTCTCACATATTGTCTTATCTTCTGTCCCTCCAAATCATGAATAGCCGCTGCCTTTCTGTCTACCTCCTCCCTCTGATGTTGTGTACAGTATATGTATGGTAATATAGGCCTTATTTGTTGTCTATTTGCAAAGTTCTCATTTAAATTATTTACTGCTTTCTGTTGTGCATATTTGATGTGGCGTCTGTAAGGTTTTTTAGCGCTTGATATTTATTCTTTTTAACTGCCTGACAATCTTAATTTGTGCTTTGTGGTGGCAAGTGTGCATATATGTCATTAATTTATAGTCTAGTCCCTGCACTTTTTCACCTCATTCCAACTAAGCACTTACTGAATAACCTTACAGCAGATTTAAAGAAATGAAGGCATATATGTTCCTGATTTTTTTTTTTTGTTAGTTTGACTCGTTTGTTGAAACTATGAATGTGTGGCATTCAGATAGTTTTGTCTTTATCTGAAGATGAGAGATTATGAGACTGTAATCAGTTGTTACCCCAAGAATAGGTTTCCTCCAAACCGCTACTGTCTGTCAATGAAATGTACGTAAATAACTATTGCATTATTTATTTGGCCAGGTAAATGTTTTGTGCTGATATAAAGCTTTGTATACCTGTTGAAATGACACGTAAGGCCTTGATAAGATTTTCTTGAATTTTTTGAAGCCATATTACAAGTAGAGGTGTATATTGGCCCTATATGCTGGTAAATTTAAGTAATATTTCTATTTTGTCATATCACAGTTTTTTTCACTCTGTATGAGTGTGCAATTTAATGTGAGAATTCATGTGTTGCAGTATCAGTTAATTTTTCTTTCTGCATTTGAATGGTAATTAATAATCAGATTATTTGCTTTAAAGCTTCCGATCCACCATTAGGAAGTCTACAGATCTTAATACTTTACTTATTGTTAGTTTTACTAATAAAACCTTTCATTATTTTCTGAAGTTAACAGGCTCTGAAGTTAATGAGGCTGAATTTAACAGGCTTTAGTTAATGAGGCTGAATTTAACAGGCTGTTGTGAAAGACTGCATTGTAGCCAAGTGACAGTTTTTCTCCATATCCCTAGTTTTTATAGCATTTTTGGGGATGATTAAGAATAAACATTTCCAAGTTTGATGTCAATGTCAACTGGCACAATATTTGTTTAGAATGTACTTTTGTAACCACAAAATGTCTTGTGTCTTGTCTTATTGAATCATTACTCTCTGACAAATACTTTTTAGGGTAAGCTGGCAATGAATAATTCGTTTCTTTACTAATGTATATCACCTTCAACCATGGTTTGAAGACATTAGTACCTCATATATTCTTTAAATTGTTTAAATGGAAACAGCCTCCAACAAGAAAAAAGCCATAAGCCATGCTTTTTTCTTTCAGAGTGAATACTGAAATGTAAAATTGGTGGCAAACTGACACTTACATCAGCAGTTTAGTCTCTGGTAAGCAGGATTATATGACTGTGCCTAGAAGATTAGATCTCACAGAGGTACCTTTGTTAGTTTTTTTTTATGATTATTCTATTGACATGTTTACGCCTTCATCTCACACTTCAGTTTGTCTCTGTATTGTCTACCTGTATCAGCACTTGTAAGTCTGGTAATGTTTCATAGTGTCTCAATATTTTTGTGTAGAATAATATTTTAATGGTAATATTAGTGTGTACAGACATCACTGCAACACATCGCTATTGACCCTCATTGTTCTGTAAAAGGATCTATATTAAAAAGCATGGTGAACAAAGCCTTCTCGCTACTTTTGAAGTTTTTTTTAATCCTTTGTTTCAAATCTTGTTTCTAACCATCTGAAAATGTGTAGAGCATCTCAAAAACTTTTTGAAGTGGAGCATTTAGATGTTTTGAGAGATCAGTATTGGCAGTGTATTCCATTGGTATCACCAGGATGATTATTTATTTTTGTAATAATTTCAGTCTTGAGGTTACATTCGTATATACATTTTTAGAGACGCTAACATTTACAGGCTAATGACAGAGAATATTATCAAAGATTAAACACCTAAAAACATGTTCAAAATCAATAAGAAATGATTTGTTGCATTACAAATTCTGGCCAAGAATTCCTTCTGGCAGAGTACAGCTGTTGGCATATAGATGTTCCAAAAATAAAAAGTGTTTGTGCATAGTGGGAGGAACTGAAAAGATAGGAGTGTTGAAGCTAATGCTTTTCAAAATGGAAGCTCAGGTTCAGTTTTTAACCCCTTGCCCCCCAGCAAAAATAAAACAATCAGATAATAATACTCAGTAATGACAATGGATTATTATTATATAACGTAATATGACAACAATTACACAATGGCAATAATGGCATGTAGAACAGAATCAAGAACTAGATGGCAAAACGATAACAGCCAACAAGTGAAATAGAAAAAGGCAGTTTTTACATGTTATAAATGAATGTGATTGAGGAGGTTTATCCAATCAGTGATAGACGACCCATGTGGTGGATGGCTCCAATGGGAAGGCTAGAGATTGTAGGCATTGTGGAAAAGGGGGTGTGCGTGGTCTTCTGTGTTCAGACCTCAGGCACAGAGTGATCCATTGATGACTTCAGCAGGCCGCTTGACATCCTGGAACATACAGATTAGGGCTGTCATGAGCAGATGACGACAATTCATTTTGACAGACTTTTGATTATTGATGTCTGTTTTGTTCATGTCACACTGCCAGAAGTCATTTATTTACACAGATTTTGGAATATTTATGATTTTCCTAATGCTTTGTAAACTGGTTGGTTATAATATAATATGATATAATATAATCAATGCTAATAAAATTATTCTAACCTCATAAAGCATAGCTACTGTATCATATCTGGTATGCAAATTTCACATTTCTGTTATAAACAATCTACTAGCATCAACTGTCATGTGATTGATAATTTATACTTTTTTCTTTTCTTTTTCTTTTTTTTTTTTACAAGCTTTTAGTATCATTCTAAAACATGTACAATATGAAACGCCTTCAATATGATGGTACATGTGTGTTTTTGAAGTGAAATCTTTACTGATTTTCACACAGTAAACAAGAATAACTTTTATACTGTTAGTAATATTTCAAGATTTCAACACTTACTGGACTGAAGCAACTTAAGGTAACTTGATTATCCTTACATCATTTTCTTTTAGAAGAGTTAAAATGTATCAACATTTGATGCATCCGGCTTTTCAGGATTGTTTATTTGTACATCTCTCAGTCATTATTGTTTTGCACTGCATTATGTTTTCCCCCATAATAAGAACTACAGAGCTCTGATTATAAAACTAAGCATTTATATATCATGTTACCAAGACATTATTGGGAAATATAGAGTGACAACTGATATTTATATGCATTTTATGAAAGTAGTCTGCTATACTGTTATGAAGATCTCATTGCTTTACATTACAAGCTACTAGAATTTCATGTTTCTTTTTGGCTATAGAAATATCAGCATCTGCACAAAATTGCATTTTTTGCTCAATTTGAGCCTCTGAATAAAACTAAGATCAAGTGTGAGCTCCATATTCTTCTATATTATACTATATGAAAAGCCTGTATCAAATATGATACTCAATAAATAAAAAAATGTTTGTTTTTTAGATTTTGCTATTATTATTAGATTTAGATCAGAATTTTGACTTTTTTTTTTTTTTAGGCTTTACTGAGTTAATGCATTATTGCCATATTATAATTGGTTTGCCACATTATAAAAAATTTTTTTTTTTTTTTGGTAACAGCTAACTGTACTATGATTATTAAATTACTTATGAGTGTAAAACCAAAGCTGGATCTCACTTCTTAATCATGTGCTCGTAGATGAACTTAGGCATGAAGGTGATGGTCATGGCAGTGGGAGATGTGGTCAGGATGTCCTTAATCTGAGTGTCCTGTAGACAGAAAACAAAATATTTTACACTACAAATCTCAGAATTTTATTTATGGTCTTGTGTCTTTGACAGCAGTTTTAAAAGACATATCCGGAAAACACTACCATGACCACTCTCACCTTGAGTCCAATGACGTTCTGGCCGTTGATCTCACAGATGAAGTGATCGGTGAGCAGGCCGTTGCGGGCAGCAGAACCATCCTTCACTAGAGATGTGATGCGTCCGGATTTGAAGATGAAGCCCACATGGCCAGAGCTGTCCTTATGCATGGTGACTGTGCGCTGGAATGGTCTGGAACACAAAATATATACATATGATATTATCCTTATTGGCATCATCTGTGCAATTATGTTAATGATTACCACAGAAAACTATTTTGACTTGACCCCCATTTTTGTGTGATCAAGATGCATGTAACTTTAATGCAGACAGTAGTGTCATTAAGTAATTCATGTCCCGTGCCAATAATGTCCTGTGGCTATACTATTAAAACAGCATTTAAATACTTGCTGCTTGTAAGTGCCTTACGGTAACTGAATTTAGTTTTTTTTTGTTTTTTGTTTTTTCTGTGGTAACTGCCACAAATGTTGTTGATACAGCTTAACTTGGATCTAAAGCAGGAAGTTTATGTTTCACACTGAACTCAACAAATGCTACAATTATAACAAATAACCACCAGGAGGGAGCAAAGATCAACACAAATATTGTTATACACTTGTCATACTGATTCTGTCCAATTTGTCAAGACAATATTCAGAATATTTTGTATTATTATGTGGGTTTAATATTATTATTTGCATTATTATAAGTACTTTACTGTTTTATTGTTATTATTATCAGCAAGGAACCAATTGATCAAAAGTGACAGTAAAAGTGACATTGTAACAAAATCATTTAATTTAAAATAAACGCTAATTTCAAATTATTCTCAACTTTATATTCCTTAAAGTATCCTGGAAAAAAAATCTGTCATGGATTAAAAAAAATAGTAAGGAACACAACTGTTTTCAACACTGGTAACAATAAGAAAGGTTTCTGGAGCAGCAAATCAGCTTATTTGAATGATTTCTGAAGGATCATGTGACACTGAAGACTGGAGTAATGATGCTGAAAATTCAGCTTTGCATTACAGGAATAAATTATATATTTTTTTATATTTTCAAAAAGAAAATGGTTCATATAAATTGTAATTATATTTCACAATATTACTGTATTTTAAACTAGGCAAGCATGAGACAAAAAAAAAATCGTACCAACCCCAAGCCTTTGAACAGTAGTGTCTATGTTTATATACTGTACAGATAGAAATGACTGACCTGTCACGGACAATGAGGTCGATGCGCTGTTCAGCTGCTGCCTTCAGAGCTTTGTGAGCCTTATCTGAGCTCCAGCCAGCAACATTCTGCCCATTGATCTGCAGAATCTGATCTCCAAAACGCAGGCCACCCAACGCTGCTGGAGAGTTTGCCTGCACCAGCTGGACAAACACTCCCTACAGAAAGAGGAAATGACATACATGAATGATAATGACACCTCAACTAAACATCACCTGCTGCTGATGATAACAATGACACATGCTGAGAATGAGGGTGTGCTGCCCTAAAACAAATGACCAATTAACCTACATACCAATTACACACTCAAAACAATGAAACACGACACCAATCCTGACTCTGAGGAAGTGTTTAATACAAAGAGCTTTACTCACATTATCGATATCTCGGAGTCGGAGTCCGACCTTTCCTTCCTGGTCTTTGCAGATGATGACCTCCCGAAGACCTGGGCGAATCTCTGCCCTCCTGATTCCCATGTCAGCACCAGTCACAGGCCGCACCATGCCACCCACACAACTTGGCACTGCCACTTGCTGCCAGGCAAGAGAAATGTTTATTCATTCTCATACGCGTGACTGTATTGTTCACATATTATACAACATGAAAAGTTAACTCTGGCCAATGCAAATATTCTAATGCAGTACTTTCCAACCAATGGGTACTCTGAAAGATTTAGGCCAGTTCACACAGCAGCAGAATACGGTTGTCAGTCCTGTATTTGAGTCCTTAATGCGGTTAAGTTCACACACAGTATAGTTATTTTCAGGCGTGACAACCGCATTCTGTAACTGAACTCACACCGTAAATTTTCAGGACTCACAACCGCATTCTCGGAAAACACGTGCTGTGTGAACGGAACAGGACTGGACAACTAGTTGTTTGTCACGTCATATAGTGCGAGAGAGCCGCTCTGCTGCACAAATGCGTGTCTATCGTGTGCTGCGTGTTTTCATGTCTGGTTTCAGTAACTTACAGTGACGGAGAAATGAGCTGTGTGTCATGTGAAAGTTTTAGATCCAGTCTCCACCGGAGCCGCTCCCGTGTTCTACACGCTAACATGCAGTTACAGGTTTGTGTGTTCTACATGCGACTCAAATGCTCCTCTCTCCACCCAAATATAAAAGCTGCTGTCAGTTAATGAAGATCTGACGGATGAACTCGCGGCTTAATTGGACTCTTGTCATGTCAGAAAGTGATAAGACTTTCAGTTTTATGGACGTCGCCATCTTTGATATTACTTTGGTCACTGTTGCTATGGTTACTGGTAAGGAATACAGGCTTGACTCCCGTTGCACGTTCATACAGACAGTATTCGAGATGCTACTGTAAGCTGCTGTGTGAACGGGACATTTTGAGACACACCTGTTAGTAAATGCGGTTGTCAATCCCAAAATTTGCATTTATGCCTTTGTTATGATAGGACAGTAGAAGCTGTGACAGGAAGTGATAAGAAGGGTGTAAAATTCAAATTAGTTATAATGTATTATGACCATTAACAATAGTATATTTTATTCAGCAAAAACACATTAAATTGATTAGAAGTGACAGTAAAGACATTTATAATATTGCAAAGTATTTCTATTACAAATAAATGCAGCCTTAAAACTTTCGAATGGTAATGTATATAACTAATATATATAATGTATATAACTAATATAAATAATGTGAATTAATTAATGTAATTAATTACCGTGATAAAATAACTCACTAAATATCTATTACTAATTAAATCTAAAAGTTTTTTTTTTTTCAGTTTATTTTTATGAAACAAAACAAGATATTCATAATAGAATGTGCTATAAGGTGAATCGTTTTTTCACCCACAGTATAGATTAAGCAACTTTAACAATATTAATGATAATGCCAAATGATATCCAGTATTAGTGAAAAGAAATAGATTTCTGGTTTTGTGTTGATTAAGGGGTATTTGAGCCTTATTAATGGGGCTGTGAGGATACTTGACACAAAAAGATGCAAAAAGAGAGAGGCTGGTCTAATGTTCAGTACTATGAACACTGAGTATCTTTTTAAGATGCTCTCTGAAAGCAGCCTACATTAGCATTACTCCATCACAGGCCTAATGGTGTATGAGTCATTCTGAGCTCTGCTTCCAGGAATGATGTTGAAAAGAATAAGACACTCTATGGCCAGTTTGAACTATTCAGAGAAAAAAAAACTCCCAAAAGCACAGATACACAACCACCTCCTCTTTTTCAAAGCTTACACAATTTCTCTTGGCTGCTTTAACAGAGAAAATATTGTACAAGGCAAAGGTTGCAGAGATGGAAAAACAGGCTGTAGAACAAACTAAACCAGGAAAGAGTAACAGCACTGCTAGGGAAACATTTGAGACTCTGAAATGTCATTGTTTGCATATATTCAATATTTCTTTATGAGTGGCGATACTTACAGGAACTGAACTCTAAAAACAAACAGGTGTGTTCAGTGTCAATCACTTACATTGTCAGCCACCGGGACCAGCGCAAGGTTTCTCTGGACCTCATCGCTGTTCAGACTGAGGCCCATATAGTCTCCCAGCTCCTCCAGATTCGGATACAGAGCTGTAGGGAGAGAAAGAGAAGGCATTTCATATTGAAGTTTAGAATTTTCCATATGACACAGACAAACCTAATAGCTAACACAGCAGCATAGTGATGTAGTCTGTTTGAGTGTGTTTTATGATCATCAAGCACGTGAAGTGAAAAAAGTAGAACATAGAAAAACAGACAACTGGGGGTCAACACTCAGCCAGTCGCTGGTTTCAGATTCCAGCAATGAATGTTTCCATCCAGTAATTATTTCCTGAGTTGAGTCATGACTATAATCCTTGCCTCTTTCCCTCCTGCTTTCCCCAGTGCCCAGACATGAAAATGTCCGCCTATGAAACATTTTCCTACACAAACAAGCTAGCACACCAGTCCATCTCTAGATGTCTACACTGGACCTGATGATGGTGGGAAAACCCCAATTCACAAACTTACACAGACATTCATTTATACAACACTTTAAATGCAATATTTAATACATACATACCTTATTTAATTAATACTATGATGATTGTTCAAAAGTTTGGCTATTTCTATTCAGCAATAATGCATTAAATTGATCAAAATTGACAGTAAAGACATTTATAGTGATTCATTTATAAAATTTATATTTCAAATAAATGCTGATCTTTTGAACTTTCTATTTATTAAAGAATCCTAGTTTCCTACACTAGGATGATAAACAGTAAATGTTTAAGTAGCAAATCAGAATATTAGAATGATTTCTAAAGGATCATGTGACACTGAAGACTGGAGTAATTATGCTGAAAATTCAGCTTTGCCATCACAGGAATAAAATATAAAATATATTAAAATAGAAAACAGTATTTTAAATTGTAATAACATTCCAAAATATTATTGTTTTTACTGTATCTTTGATTAAATAAACAGCTCTGGTGAGCATAAAATACTTATTTTCTATATGTGTGTGTGTGTGTGTGTGTGTGTGTGTGTGTGTGTGTGTGTGAGTGAGTGAGTGAGTGAGTGAGTGAG
>NW_015549558.1:1346921-1356918 GCF_001515605.1 Sinocyclocheilus anshuiensis | reverse complement strand
TGTGTGTGTGTGTGTGTGTGTGTGTGTGTGTGTGTGTGTGAAACATTCTAAAAAATATATATGAGGGGGCTACGCTATACACACATTAAAAAAAGCTTGAGTATACATATTTAATAAATATCTAGACAACATAAAACGAGAATGTCAAGCACACTGTTATAAAGAATATCACCGCACTGACCTATGATCAGACTGCTTTGAGGCTATAATAACGTGAGCTTCAGGAGCTATCACTACAGCACAAGTTACAGTACTGTGTGAACCCCCACCTTAAAAAAAACTCCTTTTTTAACCTTCTTGTTATGTAATATCCTGGCAGTGTCTCGAGAGGCCTCACACAGGGACACAATGAGAGCACGTAGGTGGAAACCATTGCTGCCTGGATAAGAGGGGCTCAACTTGAGCACTTGTTTTACACTGAGATTAAAAAAGGAAGTAGGGAAGGTTGTTAAATTGCTCCCAGATTCCCTAAGGCATGTCTTCATTTCCTGTTTGACAATTGCACAAAACATTGGCAAGCCTATCATCTCTATAAAAACAGCTCTCACTCGGCACTTTAGTAATGAAAGAGAGAATGGTATGATAAGGGAGATGGAAGCTAGACAGACGGCGTAAGAAGCTTTAAAGGAAGACAGACAGGCAGAGGCCAGGACTCACTTGAGCTTGGCATCCCCTGTGTGGCAGGCTGTGGCTGGTAAACCCCCTGAGTGATGGCTGGGGTGATGGAGGTGGCATTGGCAAACTGGGATTGTGCCTAGAGGAGCAAAACGCATGTGAACATCCACTTTACTTCAACAGTTCTTTTAAAGCACCAACTTATCTTCAGTGTTATTATCCTGTATAAAACACATATTATTTAAAAAAAAAACATTAGTTAATTAAATAAAATATAAATATTAGATGAGAAACTAAAACTAGAAATGCTGCCCTGGCAACTAACTGAAAGTTTAAGCAAGTAAGCTTAACCAACTTAAATCTAAACCTAAAACTAAATAAAAATTAAAACCATGTAGATTCTTTTTTTTTAAACAAACAAAAAGTAAGAAAAAAAATACAAAAGCACACAGCAAAATCAGTACAAATTAAATAAAAAGAAAATATAAAAGGAAATCAAAATTAATAAATACTACGGGCTGCACGATTACTCATTTTAATCGTGATCATGATTTCTGCTTATCTTTATTATTTAAGCATAATCTTGATATTTGCCATATATCCAAACATGAATCTTGACTATACTTTTTTGTGATTGTGGTTGCTGAATAAATGCACTTACACAAACTCTGTGCTACAATACATGTGCTGTAGAGAAAATGTTTAAGTACATGATAAATATAATAAAACATGAAATTAGATAAGGTCAAATAAACCATGCGTACGAGTTGACATTTTCTTAATTTGTGCTTATGTGGAATCTCACTAACTGTAAAAAAAAAATAAAAAATATTCCCCAAATGAAAACAATTAAGATTAATCACGATTATAAATTTTTAGCAAAATAATTGCAATTAGTTTAAACATTACCTTGCAGCCCTAATAACTAGAACAGTATATAAGTAAAACACTGCTTACCCTAATGACCTTGTCCACTTTAAGGTCCTCTAGGGATGGATACAATGACATCCTGGAAAAAACACAACAGTCGCAGCATGGAAATGGGGAAAACAAGGCAGTGTGCAGCTAAAAGTGTTGAAATACAGGAAATAATACTTTCATTAAGCTCATATAGAGCCATATTGCCTTAGTTTGTTTTTCAGCTGACTAGAAACCACATGACTCAAGGGGGAATTGATACCTATACTAATTAGACGGGACAGATGAGGGAGTGTATTAAGAGAACACAGAAGACAACTCGGGAACAAAAACATGGTGAATTTATCAGGCTGCTCCATCATGACCGACACTTTCATGAATTTGATTCTCTCTCAAACACCCCCATCACACACACACGGATGTGTCACAGCTTTCCAGGCAATAGCTCTGTGGTGGTGTTGCTTTTACGTTGTGAAGCGATCCGCCTGTGAGTCCATCTGTGTCTTCTGCACAGTCATCCTCGTTGATGTAACAAAAACATATCGATAAAACACCAGAAATTATAATAACTCCTACAATAACTCTGGCTGCTCGATTTCAGACAGAGGTGTAACCATCACTTCACAACAGAGGAAGGGGCACATATAAAACTCTTTAGCACTTGATCCATATTCACAAGAGCAGTGCAAGGCATCAAAAGTCAGTTGCTCCCATTATAATCAATGAAACTGTTTTTTTGGGATTTAGTTATTTTGAGATTTCAGTTGGCAGACAAACGGTTTCTAACGATCAACGTGCTGGAGTGCTACTCAAACCACTTTAGATGAAATTATCAGATTTTACTTAAAAACAGTCCTGCCTCCACAGCTCATCAGTAGAGCATGTTGCTAGCAACACCAACGATCATGGGTTTGATTCATGGGCAAAGAATATGCAGGGGATGTGGGGGATGTAAACTAATCATAAAATTGTCATTAGGGAAATATAGGAGAAATAAAGAATACAAATTATTGGATAAGGTCCAGCAGGGTATTTGATGTCTTAGCCAATTAAAAGTAAGTGATAAGAAAAATTAAACCTGTCAATTAGACAAAAGTCAGGGGAAAAAATGGTATTACATTTGACATTTCTATCCCCCTCAATTCTGAAATTATAGCTATGCCCCTAGTTTGATTTCCAGGAAATACATTAACTGATAAAATGCGTATATTAAAAGAAATGTTAGGCCAGTTCACACAGCAGCAGAATACGGTTGTCAGTCCTGTATTCGAGTCCTTAATACGGTTACGTTCACACACAGTATAGTTATTTTCAGGCGTGACAACCGCATTCTGTAACTGAACTCACCGTAAATTTTCAGGACTCACAACCGCATTCTCGGAAAACACGTGCTGTGTGAACGGAACAGGACTGGACAACTAGTTGTCTGTCACGTCATATAGTGCGAGAGAGCCGCTCTGCTGCACAAATGCGTGTCTACCGTGTGCTGCGTGTTTTCATGTCTGGTTTCAGTAACTTACAGTGACGGAGAAATGAGCTGTGTGTCATGTGAAAGTTTTAGATCCAGTCTCCACCGGAGCCGCTCCCGTGTTCTACACGCTAACATGCAGTTACAGGTTTGTGTTCTACATGCGACTCAAATGTTTTGCTCTTCACCCAAATATAAAAGCAGCTGTCAGTTAATGAAGATCTGACGAATGAACTTGCGGCTCAATTGGACTCTTGTCGTGTCAGAAAGTGATAAGACTTCCAGTTTTATGGATGTCGCCATCTTTGATATTACTTTGGTCACTGTTGCTATGGTTACTGGTAAGGAATACAGGCTTGACTCCCGTTGCACGTTCAATACAGACAGTATTCGAGATGCTACTGTAAGCTGCTGTGTGAACGGGACATTTCGAGACTCACACCTGTTAGTAAATGCGGTTGTCAATTCCAAAAACTGACAGTGTGAACGTAGCAATAATAAGAGAAATGTCATGTGTAATCTTATTGCTATCACACATTTAAACAGCTTCAGATTGTAACCTATTTTGTGACTTTTTGTCTGTGGACTATTAATACTATTAAAATCATTTTAAATAATAATAATTTAATATTTTTTATATATTTACTTTTTGCATAATTTGATACATTTGTATTATATTTGATAAATGATATCAAATATAATACAAATATAAATGTTTCAGTCAGCTATACAGTTGCATACATATTCATCCATTCTAGCATTGCTTAAGTTAAGCATTATTACAATTATTATAATTATTATTAGCATTATTATTATATTTGTATTACATTTTATATTTAATAATAACAACAACTTCATATTAACAGCTTTCAGTCAATAATAAAGTTGAACAGATAGGCTAGTTATTCATCCATTCTAGCATTGCTAAAGTACAGCAATTAACATTATTATTTATTCTAAATTTAGATATTGCATTTGTATTATATTTAAACTATATAATATCCATATTTTCTATCAAAATTAAAGTTGGATACAAAGTTATTCACCCATTTTAGCATACAGTGGGGAAAATATTTATTTGATCCCCTGCTCGTTTTGTAAGTTTGCCCACTTACAAAGAAATGAAGGGTCTGTATGTTTTTATGGTAGGTTTATTTTAACGTATAGAGACAGAATATCAACCAAAAAATCCAGAAAAAACACATTATATAAAGGTTAGAAATTGATTTGCATTTCAGTGAAAATAAGTGAAATAAGTCTTTGATCCCCATGCAAAACATGACTAAGTACTTGGTGCAGAAACCTTGTTGGCAAGCACAGAGGTAAGACGTTTTTTGTAGTTGGTCACCAGGTTTGCACACATCTCAGGAGGCATTTTGATCCACTCCTCCTCCAGATCCTCTCTAAATCCATAAGGTCTGTACATGCCTGTACATGTGCCTTCTTGAGCAGGGGGACCTTGCGGGCGCTGCAGGATTTCAGTCCATTGCGGCGTAGAGTGTTAACAATGTTTTGCTTGGTCCCAACTGCCTTAAGATCATTAACAAGCTCCTCCTGTGTAGTTCGGGGCTGATCCCTCACCTTTCTCATGATCATCCTTACCCCATGAGGCAAGATCTTGCACAGAGCTCCAGACCAAGGCCGATTGATGGTTATTTTGTATTTCTTTCATTTCCGAATAATCTCACCAACAGTTGTCTCCTTGACTCCTTCACACCAAGCTTCTTGCTGATGGTGTTGTAGCCCATTCAAGCCTTGTGCAGATCTGCAATCTTGTCTCTGACATACTTTGACAGCTCTCAGGTCTTGCCCATGGTGGTGGGAGAGGTTGCAATGGAAGATACAGATTGTGTGGACAGATGTCTTATACACCTAACGAGCTGACATTAGGAGTAACTTCTTAAAGTGACAGGACTAATCTGTGTTCCACATGGGCACATAACCAATCTGTGGGAGCCAGAATTCTTGCTGGTTGGTAGAGGATCAAATCCTTATTTCCCTCACTGAAATGCAAATCAATTTTTAACCTTTATATAATGTGTTTTTCTGGATTTTTTGGTTGATATTCTGTCTCTATCTGTTAAAATAAACCTACCATAAAAATTACAGACCCTTCACTTCTTTGTAAGTGGGCATACTTATAAAATCAGCAGGGGACCAAATAAATATTTTCCCCACTGTAGCTGAAGTCTAGCACACTCTGAAGATGACATGCATTCTAAAGAAGCTAGTGAACATTCTGACATGCAGTTTTGACACGTCCAGTGTAGGCAGATTCAAGCTATTATCACGAAAGATATAGACATACTTCAATCCATGCGATTTTGAATTGAGGACAGTAGCAACTGAGTATTCAACATAATTACAACAACAAACATCCAACAATACATCACTACCATATATACACAGATCTACAGTATTCTTCATAAGCTGAATACTCAGGACATTTACAACATTGCCTTACATGTAATGTTAAGAAACACAGTTGCCATTATACAATGAAAAGCAGATAATGGGGACTAAAGTTCATGATTAACAACACAGTGCTCAGGGTAGGACATGAAAACCAACTTCATTTAACTAAGAACCTTCTACCAGAAATCATTACTACAGAGCCAAAGCACTATTTCAAATCCAAACAAAATAAAACATTAAACACTGCCTGACTGTGCTATTTATCTTACAGTGGAAGAGCAATGAGAAGTTAAGTGCTTTACTGGGAGCACATCCATTACTGGAAAGGGGAAGGGAAAGGGAGAGAGAGAGAGACAGAGTAAGCCAGAGAAGTACAAAGAATTAAAGCACTTAAAGACAGAAAAGTAGACCAGGAATGGAGAATATGAGGGAGCGATGTATAGGTTACTAGAGGAAAGGCCAACAAGAGATCAAGCACGTGAATTATTGATGCTGACATTAGTCACAGTCATCTGACTGTGATCACATGACGTTTTGTGCATTTTAGCCAGTAAGTCACTGCTTGTAGATCACTGGGTTACTGTAAACGTCACGACAGCAGAAACTAGTGCTGGGCGGTATACCGGTTCATACCGAATACCGGTGTTTATTTTTGTTATGATATGAATTTTTTTAATTCCACAATACCGGTGTATGTCGCTTAAACAATGTTCGGAACGTGACACTGTTTGAAAGGGGTCCCTTTTCACTGTTGCACTGTGGTGAGGGAACAGCTGTATGTGTTACTAAGCGTGAAAGTTCCGAAACTAAAGCTGTAGAACTAATAGAACGTGATGACAGAAGAACTCATCCACAATATCCACACTGACCGCCACAAATATCCACCGCCCCCTGCCATCAGCTCCCGCGTCTCACACACACACACGAGCGCGACTTTAGCACTAGATACCGGTATAATTTTGAAAAATACCGTGATATAAATTTTTGGTCATACCGCCCAGCACTAGCAGAAACCAACACCAGATTTAGAAAATTACAGAAACCCTGCTCAACGAGAAGAGCCTAGAGCATCTAAACATAAACGCATCATGAAACCTTAAACATGAGTGTAACAAAACATGACGGCATCACAAATACAAAAGACAAGACTGTAAACATATCCACTGCCCTACAGGGGATCATACTGTGAGACATAAAGAAGAGAAGTCTTCAAAATACTAATTTCTAGCAAGAAACATCAAGTTACAGGAAAACAAACGTAGGAAGACATGGATAAATGTTGAGAAATGAGAGAAAATGGCAGATTGCCTCACTTCCCTGAAGAGACAATGGAGAGATCACTGAAAAGGAATTAAACTGAAATGAGAAACAGGAACTACTTAGTGAGAATCAGCCTGATTGGAGCACAGGCAGTGACTGAAACTGAACAAACAGTCTGGAGATTTATTCAAGTCTCTAATGCATGTGTAACAGGTTTATAACCAGATTAAAGAGACTCTGGAGCTGCTTTTTTTGTAACGACAGATTCAAGACTCAAGCTAAAGCACACAACGTGCTCCTACACGTTCACAAATCGCACAAACATGACCACAACATAGGGAAGAAAAAAGAAAACTCTCGCCCACATCCTCGTGAATAAACTCCCACACCAGTGCACACAGAACAGCTCATGCAAACCAACACTGCCTCTTGACGTCACGCGCAGACCCTGATATGTAAAGCAAACACATGCACTGAAACATTTGCTGACGTTTCAACCACAAACAACATGATTTCAAAAACAGGCGCTAAATATATCTGACAGGCTCCTTCCACACAAACACTGTCTCTCATCGCACAAAAATGTCTCTGTGACACTAAAGGGCCATTATTTCCTGTCGAGAGCACTCCAATAAAGTAGAGATGTCTCCAAACAGTGGACTAATGGAGACAGTGAGTAATCTTCTCGCAGACATGTATTCCTCTATTGTATCTAGTTCAGCTATTATCATGAAATTAAGTGAATCGACTGGGCACAATGTGTGTCATAAATCAGCAGGAATACAGGATGACTAGGAATCTCATCATTGAGGCTGTAAGTAATCTGAGGTCAATACCTGTTATCAGTGTTATTTTCATTAAAATCACAAAGAAGTAGTGACAGATTTTTTCTTCCATATTATGATGTACATCCCAGCGAAACAAATGATCAAAATAGAACAAAATGTAGGGCTGGGTTGTCGAGTGGTTAGAGAAAGATCTGCTTGCAGTCAGATTTTATGTGAACGAAATGACTGAGAAGTCCGACATATGTCACTGGAAGATCGAGTTATGATATTTTAATTAACCCTGGTGTTGTTAGATCATTTTAGACAGAAAAAAATGCTTTGAAATGTTAAAAATCGCTACTTCATTGGAATGGTACAAAACTCGATGACTTTTATGGCAGTCATTATGTGACCACAAAAAAAATGTCATGTAATGTAATTGAAAAGCTAAAATGGTCGTAAAAAAAATAGTCACACTTGTGTTGTTCACGGTCAAAAATTCCCTCCATTGGAAATTAATGGGAAATACACAAAGATACAAAAATACAGATTTTTTTTTTTGTGTGTACAATCTACAAATCATTCACGATGCAGAAAAAACGTGCACACAGACACACATATATGAACTAGTGTGACTGTAACACAAAGCATGTTTTTGCAAATGTGTGAAATAAAATCAATAATTTAGCCACAATGCAGTAAAAACAGACATGAAGGAAGGAGTTACACTCTAAAACTTCAAGAGTACAAAACAGACACACACACAAACACACAACACTATTACACACACACACACAAATGAACTGGTGTGGCTGTAACGATATGACACAATTTAACCAGAAGACTCAAATAAGAGGTTGAAATCAGATTGATTAACCTCTGATAAAGCATTCCTGTTAATTTTTGTTACATTTTGATGTTATGTGTAACAAAATGTCTTTCTGTGTTCAGGTTTGACTGTAAAATTAAAGCAAAAACTGACATTTCAAATAAAACAATCTATACCTTTAAAAAAAGTTGTCTTTGAGAATGTCTAAATATATATCCAAATCCACAACTTAATAAAAATAAGTATTTATGTCTAAAAACAACTAGAGAATTTATAAGCCTTTTTTATAGAGCTATATAGGAATCTAGTGGGCTAACAATGAAATTGCAGATGTTTTTCTTTTTTGTTACTCCCACTAGATCTGCCTTCAAAAATTTGATTTTAAAGACATTGTCTCTATTTTAACATGAAATACTATGAAGGTAAAATAGTAACAAAACTCAAGAGTTGATTTGAATTTGAGAACTTGTCATATTAATATTCGTATTTGAAAGTTGAAATTTACACTCACAGCTCTGATGTGAAAAGCTGAATGTTTTGATTTGCACACACAGACAACAATCAAAACATCCGTGTTTTAAATTCAAAGTTGCAGTTACAAATGTGTAAAATGGCATTCACATAAACAAAATAACAGACACAAATGTGTACGACATATTTACTTTTGTACTTTACTTCAGTTTCACTATACAACCACAAGTCAGCACTTACAACCTCTCAGATCTGGCAGTACAACTTCAAATCCTAGCGCTTTTGACTTTTGCTACTCCTTTCACGATATTCCTGTAGCAAAACTCACTTGTGCACTTGTACATGCAGATGTGCAAATTGGGGGTGCTCCGATTGATTGGCTACCGATCACTATCGGCCGATAATCACGTTGGGATGATCGATCGGCGGTCTCTAAAAAGGCAGATCTCAAAAAAACGATCTCAAGCTGATGACGCTGCTGTGAGAGGTTAGGCACGACATGCAGCAGCACCGTCTCAGTCTCTGTCCGGCGCGGGTGAAATAATTATAATGCTTTAGGTGAGGTACTCACCTTCATATTTCTTCATTAAATAACTTATAAAGGAATTTGAAAACCTTGTGCGAGACGTAATTTCACAAACAGCGTGAGTGAATCGTCGCGCGTGCGCTCTCTCTCTTTTTCTCTCAAAATACGCAAATGGCTTCAAATCACCACACATCGCGTCTGTCTATAAGCGAGCTGCACGCTGCACAGTTGACACAGGAATTGTCACTTGCACATTCGAGGCAGTGTCACATCATCACTAAAGTTGATAAATTGCATGTCTTTTTAATTCTTGCCAGTGTTTTACCATTCAGCGCTCTCCTGGAGACCGTGCTCATGCACACTCGCAGCGCACACACATAATGCCAGGTTCACATTACTCCGTTTGCAGTGCATACGTGGTGCGTATTTTTTCCACGCTCATGTTAACGGATCAAAGCGTTCATGAAAATGTAGCATGACATGCAGCGGCACCGTCTCAGTCTCTGTCCGGCGCGGGTGAAATAATTATAATGCTTTAGGTGAGGTACTCACCTTCATATTTCTTCATTAAATAACTTATAAAGGAATTTGAAAACCTTGTGCGAGACGTAATTTCACAAACAGCGTGAGTGAATCGTCGCGCGTGCGCTCTCTCTCTTTTTCTCTCAAAATACGCAAATGGCTTCAAATCACCACACATCGCGTCTGTCTATAAGCGAGCTGCACGC
>NW_015549558.1:1339128-1345485 GCF_001515605.1 Sinocyclocheilus anshuiensis | reverse complement strand
CATAATGCCAGGTTCACATTACTCCGTTTGCAGTGCATACGTGGTGCGTATTTTTTCCACGCTCATGTTAACGGATCAAAGCGTTCATGAAAATGTAGCAATTACACCATAATTGCATATTATTAAAGTCTACTGTGTTTCACAGTCAACACGTATGGCTTTTTGGCTAGGTTTAAAGGAAAAGAGCACTTTTAGATAAACAAGGCAATAATAGATGGCACTCGTGGAGGTAGGAAAACAAAGTTCTTTATGAACCGCAGGATTGCTTGTAATAAAGATTTCAATGCAAAAGAAAAGGCAGTAGAGCTGTCTATTTCTGTCAATGGGATTTTTGTGATAACGTAAGAAAAGTAGTTTAAATGTTTTGCCAATTGCTTGAGCAACTTAATATATAAATCTAGAAGTAAATGCAAAAGTAAAAAGCATTGAATAATGTGTTGCTTATATTTATTGTGTTTAAACATGTCTGTGAAAGATTGTGTTACTGTACTGTGTAAAAAAAAAAGAATTGCAATACTGAAAAAGCATTTTCAGTGACAATGTTTGGATTTGAAATCAAACTAATGGATAAATGCTGTGTTTGTGGTAATCAGCCACGGATCAGTAGTGGACTCATGTGTGAAAGCTGCTTCTCCTCTCACAAGAGTCACCTAAGAGGAGAATTCCCCCCATTTTCAAAAATGAAATTCAGGCCCTGAATAAATGTCTAAAAATCCTGGTTGGAGTATCACTATAAATAGTAATAAATTATAAAAAGAACGCTTTAAAAAGATCGGTATCGGTGATCGGTATCGGCAGATACTGCTTTCTGTGATCGGCCTCAAAAATCCTGATCGGAGCACCCCTAGTGCAAATCAAAAGATTCCGCTTTTCACATCAGAGCTGTGAGTATAAATTTCAACTTTCAAATACGAATATTAATATGAAAAGTCCTCAAATTCAAATCAACAAGCTCTCGAGGTTTGCTACTATTTTACCTTCATAAAATACTGCCATAACTGAAACGTAATATAAAAATATTAGAAAAACAAATTGTATTATTTTCAATGGGGGAAAAAATTATCATAATTATAGCATAAATATTAATTAGCATCATGAAATTCTCTCAAAATACAAAATAAATAAGAACAAATATTACTGAACAAAAACATAGTCTAGATTGAAAATAAAAAAGTTACATTTCAGGTGTTCGGTCACTTTTGACCACAAACAACACAAGTGTGACCCCCAAATGAACCATACCAGAGGGTTAAATATATACAGGCAAAAATAAATAAATAAATAAATGAAACATACATTGATGAATCAATAATTCACCATAAGATCAATAACAAACATTTAGAAATTAAATAGTCTGAATTTTCATTTCATGCTGACTTTAACAAAAACTGAAACACAATTTAAAAAAAATTTAATAATATAAACATAAATATAACATAATTAAGAAACCAGAAACTATACTACATTCTAAAATTAATTAATACATAATAAAGTGGCCACAACTCATTTTAGTTTTAGATACATAAACTAAACTGAAAACAAATAAAAATAAAAAGGAATAAAAACTCAATTGTAAACTATAACAACCCTATCTTTATCTAAACTTTAGAGTAAACCTGAATAAATCACATGAAACATTGTGGAAACTCAACTGACACACAAAACTAATGCAAGATCATGCAGAAGCAGCAGAATTATTTCAAACTGCCTGAATCTGGTTTAAAAGACATCTTTGACTGAAGGTGAACTACTTTCATTGAAATTGCAGAAAAGAAAATCTTTAGTGCAAACTCAAGTTAGGGACAAAGCCAGTGGATAACTGTCCGGATGAGTGGGTGAGGGGCCTCTGGAATGGGGAGAAAAGGCAAAGCTAATTTCAGGCAGACTGAATGAGTGCTGAGCATAATAAACGACTCTACCATGGCAACAAGTCTGTAACTCTATTGACTGAGTCCAGCAAAGGATCCATGTGGCAATATCCCATCCATAGCTTTTGGGAAAATATAACATTGCTGTCATAAACTAAATATGACACATTTTATTAAGACTACAAGACCTTTCTCAATCTCTCCTAGTGACATAAATGTCAACGATTAAATAATGCGATTATTCCAGCTGACTGATGTCATCATGTGGGAAAGTCCCTTCAACCAAAAATCCAATGAAAAAACTAGGTTATAACAACATTTACAGCATCACTCATTTATTCCTTTGTTTGTTCGTATGTTTTCCGCTATTCAGTCAACAATAATTCAGTTCCTTCCATTATTTATTGACTGAAATTAACATACAGGTATAATCGAAAGTAAGACTTGTTTCTCAAGAAACAAACAGGACCAGGTTTCATAGCAGACAAACATCGTGGGATTAATAACATTTAATACGTCAAATGCGAAAACGCCTAAAACAAAATGTCTGAATGTTTCCGCTACGTGGCAAATATCTAAATATATCATCGACATCGTCATGTGATTCACTGCCGAACAATGTATATATGTAATCTATAGTCATGAACATTTCATTTTCTGCTCTAAATTACCCAATAACTGTAAGGCAATGAATGCACCTGTCAACTGTTTTAAAAACTAAACTAAGGTTTTATCTACTATGTCACCTTAAACTAAGCAATATTACCACAACATAAAAGCAGTCTGACTGATTCAGACTGTATTTGTTGTGTTTAGCTCTCGAGCTAGTCACGGCAACGCCGTTAGCAACCGCACAATCATGCTAATTACACGAATAGTTATATCTCGTTCTCCTTAAAATAATGACCGAGTGATATGATACAAAATATCCTTAAAAAATACAACAAATATAACTGAACTGAGCTCAGCGAAGTAAACACAAGTACGTCTTTGTTCTTCGTGTGTGTGTGTGTGTGTGTGTGTGTGTGTGTTAGCTGGAGCCTGGTTAAGTTTAACGTTAGCTTCGGTTAGCCAGCGAGTCCCACATACCCGACTGAATAAAATCACTCTGACGATAATTAAAATAACAATATTTAGTTTAGAGAGTGTGGCGTCTTACCTTTTTGCTTTCAAACGACTGACTTCTGAAGAAATTTGATAAATGTGATGAGAAGAAATGTAAACAAGCCAAGCACAGTAAACGGGACCCTTTTCCTCTTTAGGTTGGTGCAGAAGTGAACAGAGGGGAGGTGATCGAGAAAAAAGTACTTGCGCGTATATTTCTTTGGTTAAGTAACACAGTTTACTTCCTGCTACCTCATTCATGTAGGAGGTTGGGCTGAAACATCTATTTATATTTTTATTACTCATTAACTTTAGCACTGTTACTCTGCCTGCCAAAAACTGGTAACAATAACTCCAGAGTGATGGCAGTGCTGGAATACCAATTTATCAGTTCTACCAATATATCAAATTTAGCTCAGTAACAACATAAAATGACTACAATCATTTGAAGTATTGTAGCTATACATGCTTTGGTTTGATTCTGATTTATGTGTTATACAATAGCTTCCATAACGAATAAATTGCTGAACCATACATCAGCTGTAAATTAATTGAGTTGGATCTCATTGTAAATCTGCTTCCATAAAATTTTAAGGTAAATGTTTCCTGCTTTTCAGCTTTCATTTATTATAGGAGTACCAATAAAAGAACATAAGGGATTATTAGTGGACACTATACATAGCCATAAAGCAGTGAAGGTACTAAGCTGAAATGACACAAACAAGCAACATTTTCCAAAACATGTAAAAGCACTTTATAGCACATTTGAATTATTTTATTGTCTTCCTATACATAATACATAAATATAGAGTGCATTACAGAAATATTAAAGCCATATATTTGATGCTTGCCTTGTAATCACAGAAATTGCCAGCATCAAGTATTTAAGCATCTGCAGATTTCTTTTAAATTAAAAATTATTTCCATGTCAATACAAAAAAGTACTGTATCTGCATCCAGTATAATCACATCTATTGTCTAGGCAGCATGGTCAACATTAACAACCATGAATGGCTGCAAATAATTTAGCATCAATATGTAAATATGAATGGCAAGTACTGTATGTCATATGCATGTCACAATATGTAGGTTACAATGTGCTAAGAAGCCACAACCCCTTATTTTGTTTTTCAGATCTTTGTCCATCAATGAAAACAAATTTTCCAGTCTCCGTGAGAACAGAAAGTTAATGGATTGTTCTGAGATTTGATGAGACAATGAACAGTGATCACAAAATCCTTAAGCACTAAGAATGGCATGCATCCATTGCTACAGTGCCAAATGTGCCACCTACTCAACTACACAACCTAATCAAACACAGAACAAAATAAACAAATTTAAAACATTTCCAAATAGTTGCATGTTAATAAAATAGAGCAAACAATAAACAAAAACTATATATAAAAAATGTTGCACATCAAACTGACAGAAATAGTAGTGGCAGAAATGGCAGTACTATCACTTCATACTTCATCATTTTATATTAATCAGCCTGGTCTACCACAAAGTTTGATTTCAGGTAATATGATGGCACTTTTTCAGTTGATATGGTCACTTTGTAAATATACAAAACTAGTGGTATCCTGGCAAGTGTCAAACACAATGAAGCACAAGGATTGTTCAAGAATTTGCTTCTTTGTACTAATTAAAATCAGCAGACCTGTTCAAACCCAACAATTCTGACTGAAAATATAATGTTTAATGATAAAAAGTATAAAATGTAATTTATTAATTTATTCAATCTAAAACGTAACAATGCAATAAATATGCAAAATTTTATATCCCAAATAAAACATCTTTAAGATAAATATATGTTTTCTTTTTTTAGATTACTATTCAGGGATAAGGTCGCCAATTCTTTAACAAATTTGTACTTGGTCTCAAGCCAACAACAATCACAGTGTAAGAAAAAGTCACAAGAGAAGAGATGTCTAAAGGGTTCATTCAAGGGTTCAAGTTCAGGATTAAGGACATTGCACGGTTTTTGGTGATTTGGTGATTATCATATCAATTAGACAGGAAAAATGTTGGATTAAAAATAAAGGAGCTAAAGAATTATTTCTGATGAAATGTGACCAAAGCAAAAGATGAAATGTTGGAGAACTCTGATAAAATAAAGCACAGATCTTTACATAATGTGCCTAAAACTGTAGGGTGGAATGCTGAATAAAGATGGCTCTGAGAAGAATGACTAAAAATATGGCCTGACAGAAATAGAAAATTGATTTAATCAGGTTTCTAATGGTAAGACTAAACCTTTTGACACTTGAAACATTAATAAAATAATGAAAAATTAACAAAAGGCAGTGACAAGCATTAAATCACTCCAGACTGAGAAGCTCCACATCGAAGATGAGGGTCGCATTTGGGGGAATAATCCCAGGATGGCCTTTATTACCGTAGGCATAATCAGGTGAACAGGTCAGATTTGCACGTTGGCCCACACTCATCTAAAGTCACACAAACATAAGCATGAATTATTTGAATTTTTTTTTCATTTGAAATATCAATCCTAGGCAGTCTGGATTTGGTAGTGCTTCATTAAGACACCATTTAACCTTAATTTAACTCAAAAAGTGTTACACATGATATTCTGAGTGGACAAAACACCATCACATACCTGCGCAATACCTTCCTCCCAGCCACGGATCACTTCCTGTTTACCAATCTTGAACTTAAATGGCTTGTCACGGTCACGGGAAGAGTCGAACTTCCGTCCATCTGTCAGAGAGCCTGAAGATTTAAGAGGAAAGGGACAAGGCCAGAAAAACAGGAAATGAGGTTAGAGCATCAGATAAATGGGCTACTTTATTATTGTTATTTCTTCTGTTCTATCAGGGAGATTTTCTGTCTCTCTAACCCATGTTTAATAGCAGTAAATTATCAGGTTATGAGTCATACCTCTTTCAAGAGCATGGCAAATGTAGAGTAACATGTGTACATAAACAAGTCAAGCAGAAAAGAGTCACTGATCCACTCATTAACACAAAGCAGGAATCAGTTACATTTATTCAGTACGTATATACTCTAATTTTCTTTAACAACAATGGTTCTTTCTGACCTGTTGCTATGACTCCATGTGAATATAAATCAAGTTCACAGGCAGAGAGTATCTAGAAAATCTCCCACTCTTCTTCCTATGTAATAAAGAAATAATGAGATGGAAGCCCTGAAGCGCAAGGTGGAAATTAGTTTGGAGTGCTTTGCCTTCCTGAGTCCAATTTCTTCATTATTTATTTTCTCCCTGCTCAATATACCTTTTCATTCTTTTGTGACATTTTTTTCTGTTTTTATTTTATGTTTATTTGCTTTAGTACATTTCCAAAATTAAAAATCACAGTGAAACTATAAAAAAAGGTTTCATAAAAATCTAAGTAAACAATTT
>NW_015549558.1:1324623-1337755 GCF_001515605.1 Sinocyclocheilus anshuiensis | reverse complement strand
CAAATATAATAAAGAAATTAAAAAACAACAAAAGATGCAGAAAAATGCAAAGAAAGAAAGAAAGAAAGGGTCATGAGAATGTAATGCAAATTTCAAAATGACAGAAAAGTGGGCTCTTTTGGCACAATGATATAATTTATATTATATCAATGCTGCATAAAGTAGGCTACAAGCAGCGTATGCAAGATGGCAGGCAGTTTGTCCACTTTAATTCAACTGTGTGATAAACTTTACAAAATTCGATTAAGTTACCTATTTAATCATCAAATAATCTACTTGACAGAATAGGGTTACTTGGTTATAGTTGAACGATTAAAAGGCAATCACAACATCCCAGGGGTCGACTCACTCCAGTCCAGACAGTGATAATCCGTCTATCCGACGCCGCCAATCTCTGTCCAACAAAGACTGAATCACACGAGCGTCTATAAAATCTGTTCAGTCTCAGCTGTCAGACGAGGATCATGTCTGCGGACAAATGCCCGTGCGTGCAAACAATACACAACTAATAATGCATAATAGCTTTGTCTCCCTTTGTATATTTTACTGTATCTTTACAGCACTGCCACTCTTCAGATATATGCAATTTTTAAAACTCAACGTCGGATTGCACGTCTGTTTGAAAAGATGCATTAACCTTTTTCTCTCAATTAAGTCCGTTTTATATTTTCCCCATATACAAAAATCCATATACGGCCACAAAAATACAACATAAGTACACCACCAAAAGAAAATCTGAAATGCAACTCACCAACATAATGCACCACACATGTCTGTCCTTTTTTGGGGAAAGTCCTCCCTGTAAAAGCAGCGCGAGGAGAAACGGGGAGCAGGAGACAAGAGCAATAATATAATGCTGTTAAACGCACGCAGCTTGACAAATAAAACTCTACTTTGCATAATAGAAGCTGCATTAAGGTGATTTTACCATCTCCGGGGGTTATGGTCTCGATCTCTACTCCCATGTTTCTGAAGAGAACACTGCCCGCACACAGTCTCGCTCGCAGCAGTTTGCAGGCAGAGAGGAGCGATGCTGTCGGGTCACGTGACCGCAGCGAGAAAACTGGGAGAGGGCCCAATAGCAGCGCACTAATTTAACATAACATAAATCCTACTGATGACAAATGTGACCCGTCCCCTTTGTTATGCCCAGTAAGTGAAAAATACAATTAGCCTATTGTTTTAAAAAGCAAATAACGTTTTTAAATACAACTTTTTAAGTACAAAAAAATGTTGGATGAATCCCCCAGCCTCCAGCTCATTGTGAAGTACCTGTTACATAACATGCTCTCAACACTCATTTCATCTATAGTGTTGTAATCTGGGTGACTGGAGTAGCACATATCCACCTCCCACGCCACCTCCATGAACTAGAGAACTGCGCGGGACGAATTGTTCAGTCCCACACCCGCAGATATGTTATCTTGTCCCACTCCCACCCGCAACATTCATGTTTTGTCCCGCTACCTCCTGCAAAAGCCCGCATAAAACTAGCATATATAGATTTTTCAGTACATCCATGAAATTTACATGAAATAGTAAGTTCTGTAACATCCCAGCATAAACGCACCCGATAAAACATTTGTTATTTAGGCATCAACATCAACAACCCACTGTTATTTTCATCAGGGGGGTATTCCAGAAAGCAGGTTATGTGATAAACCCCGGTATGTTTAAGGGTTAGTAAGCGGATAAACTCAGCTTTCGGTTCCTAAAACGGAGGTAACTCTCAGGGTATGTAAGTAGCCATAGCAACTATATCCTAATACCCCCAGGTCTCTACCATGCACATGTCAAGTCACCCAACACGTTATTAATCGGACTATCGGCCACAAGGGGGCGCCATGCGCAACAGAAGACCATGCACATGCACATATTTACACGTTGCTGTTTATTTATACACGTTTACATCATTATCGCCATTACCATTGTGGAATAAAAGTGCCGTTACAAACACTCAGACTAGCTGTGTATGTTCAACGTTATAATACCTCTCCCAGCTTACACTTGTTTTAAAATTGCTTCTAGTCTCTGAAACTATAGCTCCTTTTCTCTAAACTCTACACACAAAACATGCACACAACATGCAAAACATTACGCATCTCTTGCAAAATCAAACACTTCTTTCAAAACTATTTTAACTTTTATAAAAAAATATATATTTTTGCATAGTAACTTTTCACACAAACATAAAATGATATCGTACATGCCAAACTATACATGGATATGACAAATGTAAAACACTACTATCTTGTATCTTTTGATTGTTCAGTGTGCAGTGGAGGGCACAGGAATTTGTCCTAGCACTCACATGTACATGTATGTACAAAAATACACTGTATATACAGTGTGGATGCACAATTGATGAGCCTTACAGTTCTTGAACTGAACTGAACTGAATCAACGCTGACTTGAGTTGTATGATGACACTTTACAGCAGAATTTTATTACTGCTATATTGTATAAAGAATTATAGAAATAAAGATAACTTGTATGCATATTCGTATATTTACAAAGTACTGTAAACAGAAATGCAAGGGTGAAAAATTCATTTGTTGCTCAAATCATTGAGTTTTAATTTCTAAGTGATCAAATTAGGTATATTTTAGGGCTGTCAAATCGATTAATTGTGATTAATCGCATCCACAATAAAAGTTTGTGTTTACACAATGTATGTGTGTACCGTGTATATTTATATGTATATATAAATACACACACATACATGTATATATTTAAGAAATATTTACATGCATATTCATATTTAGATATTATTTATATTATATATAAATATATATTACATATATCTTACACACTCATGCATTATGTAATCACAAACTTTTATTTTGGATGTGATTAATCGCGATTAATCGGTTTAACAGCCCTAGTAGATTTACATTATGTGTATCATGTATTAAAGTCTTCACACATGATCATTAGGTGTAAGTAATCAATAATTAAGTGTGGCGTTTAAATAGTAGTTTTTTACTAATTAAAAACAAGAACAGATAATGTGCTTGCAGTTCTGCAAACTTGGTCTGAAGATTCACTATATGAGTGAATGCTTTCACTGAATGTGCCTCAAATAGCCTAAAACTTTTTAGTTAGCAATTTTAAAGAACTGTAATATGCAGAGACAGTTATCAGTAAACCATTTGCTGGTTTATTCACTGGTTGATATAAACATTTTTCACACAGCAACACTGGCTTAATATGGGTTTGAGGCAGGAGTATCTGTTTGTCTGTATATGGTGCGGAAATTGCACACTGCACCTTTAAGTGCACTAATGTTTCTCAGTTCTAGTCCTAAGGGGCCCCATAGCACTGCATGTTTTGAATGTCTCTTTTATTCATCTAATTCAGCTCATTAGTAGAGATCTCCCTGACCTGAAATGTGTGTGTATGATTAGTGAAACTCCTAAATGGGGTTGAGGTCCCCTGAAGCAAGACTGAAAAATATTCACAATGCACAATGAAACAGCCTTTACACTGAGATGAAAACAAAGCATGTTCATGATCAACAGTTCAGCAGTTACAAAAGTAGTGAAAGCCACTGATTACTTCATAGGCTCAGCTCTTCTTCTCCTTTCAAGCCGGTCTCTGTCCTGTGTATGTCAAGATAACACACAGTGATGGCACAGTTATTACAGCTATTGCAACTTGTCAAGCACCTTATGCAAAACTGGAATACAGTGTAAGAACATGAAGACATCACTGAACATAATATGCTTTAATTTCCACTGAAGTAAACAAATCTTGATCTTCAGTGTATAAGAAGATGCTTCTGTGTTAAAGGAAGTTGTGGTGACCGACAAGAAAAAAAACAGCATGCTCTTTCTGATGTGAGCATTGCTTCTGTCCCATTTTCTTTTTAAATTCTGTAGAAAGCATTAATGTCACATGACTGAGCTGAATAAACACCATCAGGTTGATCAGGACCTTCAGTCTTCTAAGTAAACAGACAGAAACACATACCCTGCTTTCCTTAATGCGTCCTGGATTTTCTGTCGTCGCTCTTCATTGATAGGATAGAAGCGAAAAATCACCATGCCAATGAGCAGCAGGCAGATTGGCACCGGAGCAAAGAGCATCTGCAGCGAATATATGACCTCTGGATTGTGTTTACAAGCACCAGACTTGTATCCTGCAAAGCTGAAGAGGTAGGGAAGGAGAACATCACATGAAGCTTTCACATGAATGAATCACAGAAGCTGTCGGTTTATGGGGATTCCAAAAAAAAGATGTGATGCACAGATGTTTGAAAATGAATGAATGCTGGCATGCACCAACATCCCTTCCACTGCCATTTATTCTCATTCAGTGCTGAATTGTTTTGGATTCAACACCTGTATTCCCAACTATAAAAAATCTGATTGGAGGAAGCTCTTACTGTAGTACCAAAGTAGAGATTCCAACAGACATGCCTCCTCCAAATTTGTTGAAGAAAACGTAGCAGGAGTAGAACAATGGTTCTAGATCTCGGCACGATGGGTTCTTGACTTTGAAGTCATCCACTACATCTGGCAACATTGACCTAAAATAAATAAATAACCTGGTTATACAGTATGACGTTTCATATACATATTCAAATATATATATAGACTCACTGACCACTTTATTAGGCACACCTGTTCAACTGCTTATTAAAGCATATATCTAATCAGCCAATCACATGGCAGCAACTCAATGCATATAGGTATGTAGACATTGTCAATATGATCTGCTGAAGTTCAAACCAAGCATCATAATGGGGAAGAAAGATGATTTAAGTGACTTTGAATGTGGCATTGGTTGTTGGTGCCAGACGGGGTGTTTTTTTAGATCAGCGCTACCTTCTGTGGTGAAAGTTCCTTGTTGATGCCAGAGGTCAGGCGAAAATAATCAGACTGGTTCAAGCTGATAGAATGGCAACAGTAACTCAAATAACCACTTGTTACAACCAAGGTATGCAGAAGAACATCTCTGATATGCACAACACGTCAAACCTTGAAGCAGAGTGACAGGCCACTCCTGTCAGCTAAGAACAGGAAACTGAGGCTACGACTTGCACAGGCTCACCAAAATTGGACAATAGAAAACTGAAAAAAAAGTTGCCTGGTCTGAGAGTCTCAGTTTCAGTTGCAATCGAATTTCAGTATGATGTCATTCTGAATCAACCAAACATTATAATGTTGAACATATACAACTAATTCCCAGCTGACCACCATCTGGGTTAGCATAACGTTTCAATAAAGAGGAAAACACTGGGTGGAATATGTGTTCCACCCAGACCCATTAACAGGGCTTTAACAGTAAAAGAGAGATTACATGAGAGTTAAATTACCAATTACCAATTACCAAGGGAGTAGATAGAGGGCTGCCAGACTTGTGCCAGATAGCATGGACATAATAATGAAGACGGGTAAATTACTTTTCACTAGGGATATCACAATTAGAGCTGGGATATAAACCTGCAGAGAAGAGGAGAAAGAGGGATGAAAAAGTGGAAACTATTCCAGTTTAAAAAATAAATAAAAATATAAAAACTAATAGCATGCTGATGGGCTGTATTAAACATTAACTTCACAAACAAATATAAAGTAATTGTTATAGCATTCCTATTTCCTTTCTGTGCAGCCATGAATAGTCTAATTAGAAATAAAGAGTGGTGCTCACTAATAGGCCGATGAATATGGTGGTCTTCTTGCCTTTTTTGACCAGTAGTGTCTGCCACATTGGGATGGATATTGTAGCTGATGTCTGCCCAATAATAGATTACATGTCTGTAACTAACAATATAATTGTACGTAATTGAAAATTAAAGGTATAAATATTTTAAAAGTAATTTGTAACATAAATGTGAGACCATTCCAAAAAAATAATGTTGTGATTTAATATAATTATATAATTAAATGAATATAATAAAATATAAAAATAACAACAATTTTAATTTAAAAATAGAATTTATTATTTAATATACTGAAGGAACCTGGCTACATAAGGTTACACCTATGAAAGTTATTTTTACGGATCAGATCAGGGAGAAATAGCTCCTTGTAGTACTTCTTACGATACTCTTTGAAATAATGCATCCCTCACCAGTAATATAAGAACAAGATGCTGGAAATATGCTCCCATATTCGCTGCATGAGTACAGAAGAGGGCGAAATTCCCCTGAGCCATCTGAAACAAAAATTCTTATCATTATGCAACTGTCATACTTTATAAAATCCATATTTTTAAATTCTTTAATTTAAATCCACTCTGTGACTATAATATCAAAACTATCATACAAACCTGGGCATCTTTCTAGGCAATACAAACATGCTCTTTTGGTATTTTTATGTTTAACAACCATCAAAATTAATTCATAATTTAAATAGAAAAATGTCTTACCTGGAAGGCAAGTGAAGCAAATAGGAAGCCAAATACAAGCCACACATATGGAGTGTGTCTCACCACCATCTTCATTCCAGTTAGATAGGGGACATTTATGCGGTCCAGTTTACTCAGAGGGGCTAAAATGAGAAGTAGACATATTACTACTTCTCTTAAGTATTTGCTTATTTAAATCCAAACAGCAAGTTTTTTTTGCCAGGCAGTGTATTTATGTATGTGTTTCAAACTTACTGATGCACAATTGGAGCTGAAAGAACATGTGGTACACAAAACAACAGATGTTAGCATTTTAACTCGTTAACTCATTTGGACCTACCCAACTGCTCCTTCACTCCAAGAAAAAGCACGAGGCAGCACAGAAAGTACAGCATTCCTAATACTAATGCTCCAGTCAAATAGGCTCTTCTCTGTAGAAATTAAAAGACAAATCAGCTAAAACTTTGCAACATTAATACTAAACAAATTCCACTATACGCATTAATAGGATGTTCTCTGTGCCTCACTGTATTTTGTAGAGTGTCAGATATGTCATCCAGTGAGTCTGTGTGGTTCCCAGAAGGCCCTTCCGTGCCATTCTGTAAACTGCAGACGTGTGTCCTCTTGGCATGGTGCACCCCCACTATCTGACCCTGAATGGCAGCTCCCGCCAGTGTAGCGAACACTTCCATGCCCATTCCTGTATCGTGAGAGAGAACAAAGTTCTTTTTTTATACAGGAAATAGATTTCAGTTAAGGTTATGTCCTATATATCCAAGTTTCTGCTCTCTATTTCCACTACCTCTGGCTGATGTTTCTTCGCTGAAGAAGTGTATCATCATGGATAACACATGGATAACAGAGAGCTATTGTTCTCTCTGTTTGCAAAACCTTCATTTTTGAATGTCTTTGAATATCATTTCATTTTTTAAAGTTATATGTTGGGCCTTTTTTGGATAGGACAGTATACAGATCAGACTGGAAAGCATGGGGCGGAGAGAGGGTAACAGGATCAGCAAAATACCTTGGGCCCAATCAAACTCAGGTCACCAGAGGCAAAGCTGCTGTGTATGTTGGAGCTCTGCCCATGAGGCTATTGGCTCCAACCAGTTTTTGTTCACTGTGATTCTACTTCCTTATATTCAAATTCAAATAGCAATTCAAATTTTTTTGAACAACCTAGTTTTTGAATTCTTCCTATGCCGTTGTCTGATTCGAACAAAACATGCTATGTACCATCTTGAGAAGCTCCTGACAAAAAATGATAAAAAGAATGATTATATTCATATATTTAACCATTTAGCAGATATGGGATAATAATAACAAATTGGCCTATATCTTGTGAGTATATTTTCAGAAAACTTTGTTCACAAGGACAACAGGACATTCACAGCAAATTTCATGAATGTCTTGATACTAGGAGGGACTAACAGCCATTTATATTAATGGAAACGATAGATGAAGGGTGCAATACTGGTGTTTTACACTAAGGTAATATAAATCCTTTTAATTGCAATCTTAAATCGGTGTGAATGGCTGGAAATTTTTCCTGATTTCTTTTCAGTTGTCCCTTTTGGAACTAGCATGTATTTTTGTAAGCTGTTTCATCAAACTATAACGTTCAGTATCAGTGGAGATTCAATACTGTTGACTTTGCAATAAAAACATAAAAATCTAGAACATAAGATACTTGGCAATTCTTTCACCTAATCATCTATTGATGCTTGCGGCTATATTTTCTTACTGTAACCAGTGGCTGAATCACGATCCTTCTGATTCCCCCCCAGAAACATGTTTAGGGAAGAATATGGCACATGGTAGCACTGAACGAGATAGAGACAGGGAAAATTGCTTTAGAGTCAGTTATGAATCATATAACACATTATATAAGCAAACAATTGTCTGAAAATTACAGTGGTGAGTACTATATTTAATTCTGGAGTACAGTATGCTATCACCATGAGGTTGACATCATAGTGACACTGCATATTTGTTTGCAGTGTATGCTGAATGTGCATTCTAATGTATTATTGAATATTCTAATCAAAAAAACTTCAATTTAAACATCCCCCTATGCAGGAAATGTCCTAAACAGCCATTTAGAATCTTTTATTCTAAATCTGTAAAACAGCAGTTAACACAGTGGGCAGATAATGGTAATAGTGGGCTTACACTCATGAAGGTGTCAAACAGACAGCACCATGTGAAATACCAGCCGAAACTGAAGGCAGAGGACATGGTGTCCTGTGGGGTATACCAGAGCATAACGTATGACAGGACCCCAAGTGGCATTGTGAACACAATCCTACATAAAGAGCGAAGTTGAGCACAGAGTAGATACGCGGCACATAATGTTGCAGATTCTGCATTTTTAAAAGAATCCATTTGAGTACACTATGCTATCATTTATATGATCAAAACTGGTAATATGAACATAAGCAGCCTCTGGTCAAACTGTGAAACATCTAAAAGAGAGTTGAGGAAGTGCTTCACACCCAGTCTGACATTAACTATACACGCACCAAGGAATAAGTTTGCCAATTCTGGTCCGGCCACTCTTGCTCACGGCATATCCAATCAGAGGATCCGAAATGGCATCCCAAGCTCGACCAAGGAAGAGAATGATGGATGCAGAGAAAGCTCCCATCTATAGCAAACATAAGGATAGAAGAAAATTACTGTTTTCTGTTAAAATTCACTGTGCCCCATTTTTGTTACATTTTGTAGCATGAAAATGCAATTACATATAAAATAATGTTCCACCAAGCTGTTAAAATACACAATGTATTAACTTTCACAGGACCTTTCACATGTTCCTTTCACTTCCTGTGCTAACAGTTTAGCTAAATACTGTTGAATGTGGCATGCAAACATGACATGCAAATTCAGGAAGAGTTACGCAGAAGAGTTATGGAGCCTCATGCATTTTATAAATGCTCAGCTGTTTTTAGAACCACAGATCACACAGTTATTGTGTTTCACAAACCGCTTGAAACAGCCCTCAAAACAGCACACAAGGAAAGTGAATGCACAGGGTTTGATGCTACAACCTTTCATTTACCAGCCCAGATCTTTAACCACTAGGGCTACACCACTCTCAGAGGGAAATTAGAAATCAACAGACAATAGAAATACATAATCAATGTAAGCAAATAAGACAAGGAGAAAAACATCAGGATATTATAAAAATGTTTTTATTGTCTCATCGTTTGTATTAACTATCACATTTCTGCTTATATTCTAATGGAAAGTGAAGCTCCGTTAAGTGATACGGCAGATTGCATTATATTAAGTTCAAAAGTGATCACAGAATGTCATGTGACACATTTACACATTTAAAAAGTCAGCAAAATATAAATAAGTCATCTGTGCATTTGAGTGCCAATAACACTGATATTACTGTTGTGTAGGGTGATTTCCTGGATCACTCAAAATTAATGGGTGTGGTAGTGTTAAAAACCAAATGTTTTTCCCTAATACGTATATACTTTCTTCAAAATTTAAGGTCAATGTATGTAACACAGCCTCTTTGATTATATGTTATACATAAGATATATATTTAATGTGATACCATGTGTAAAAGGCTGGTGTGAAACTGAATTTGTACAGAGTATGTTAGAGGTTCTGATCTATATGGTCACCAATGACAGCTTCTAAAAACCACAACTTCTATCCTTTCATACTTACCTTCACAACATCCAGTAAAAAGATCTGCATGAAAAAGCCCTTGGCGGTTGCTGTCATTTGATAAGGCATTCCTCCAACTGCATAGCAGAGTTTTCTGGATAAAGGGATGCCAGGAGTTTTCTGCATCAGATCAACACGTAAGCATCAACTTCTCATGTGAACGATTTTGTGAATTATGCTATATTTCAAAGTTAATACGAGAAATAAAGCATTAGTCTGTTCTCAAATGCTAACTGTTTTAAATTAGCAACATCTTTAAGTTTCCTCGATGCTGAAGAGCTGTAATTTACATCATCAAAACCTGCGGTTTACAAAGAATTCTTTATAAAATGTCATACCGGTTGATTGTCGTCGTTTTCCGTGGCACAGATATTGTCGTCTGTTTGCTTGTCCAGCACATTAACACTATTGTTGGCCATCGTTCAGTTATCTAATTGCCCGTTATAGTTTACTGCCTCTTATACATGTTGCAAAGTGGGCGTGGCTCTTCCTCTGATACCCATTTCGCAATATTGCTTAAAAAACAATGTATTATTTTTCTATCTGATAAATAATCGTAGTGAATAATTGTTCGACTAGTGATGGAAAGCCGAAATTCCAGTCACACAAATAACACATTTACTAGTGTTTTAGTGTCAGTTTTATTCAAAATTTTCTGAACTTACATTTTTGTGAACTCTCGACTGCAAAAGGTGTTTTTATTTGCAAATCTCATTTTTTTATTTGTGAATTTAATTCATGTTTGTGAAACTCTAAGATTTATTTGTGGATCTCATTCTATTTATTTCATTCTATTTATTTGCCAATATGTTTAATTTTTGTTAATCTCTTTACATTTATTTGTGGATCATAATCTATTTATTTGGAATTATGCAACAATTCTATCTCCATAGGATGAACAACTATATGCAATAATGTGCTCTAGCATTTGTTTATAATACTGCTCTGGAACAATAAAATAAGAGACCACTCCAATTTGTTCTTAATTTGTTCTCATTCTAGGCACACCTCATTCTGCTTAATAAAGTACTGATTGGGTAATCACCTCAACCAAATCTCGAGGAGTTTAAAGAGGAAAAATATAAAAACCACTGCTGTGGTCATTACTATCCTCTTGTGACCAGCTGGATGGCAAAAACAGTGCTAGTCGTTTCTCAAAAGTAAATGGAATCAAATAATAACTACTGACCATTGAATATTTTTAACAGCTTAGTGCATGTTTAATGCAGCTTTGTGCATCTGTCTTGACTCAGGAAATAAGTGTCAGGAAATCTTCATTTTAGAAATGACTTACTAGTGTTTCCCCTGCCATTATATCAGGGGGGCGGAATTTTATTTAGTTATATATTCTCTATAGCGCCAGATCACAACAGAAGTCATTTAAAGTTACCTTTCCTATAGAACAGGTCTATACCTTGTTCTTTTTTTAAACAAACTAAAAAGCCTTATGTTAATTATCTTATTTACACGACGGCATGTCATTTCGGTCTCTACGTTATGGTCGCGCTCTCTGCGGAGTTCCGCCCCGATGCCCGACACACACACACACACACACACACGCCCGCACACAGAAGTGAGCACACTCCCACTAGTATTTGTAAATATTAAGCGGCAAAACGACTATTTGCGGTGATTTTAGTGTCTGCCGTCTCACTAAATGAGGACATAAATACATGAACAACATCTCCAGAACTGCTCTGAGAGTCACTTCTTGAGCATTTGACCGTTTCATTTGAGTAAAACTATCCTCATATCATATACACACAGAAATGTAAAGGAAGGTATTCACGGCAACCCATCAAAATAAAAGTTCGGTTTAACTTGAAGGCATTGTGGCAGAAATATATTACTATTGTTCAGTATGTACGTAATAGGCTGCTACTACTACTACTAAAATTATTAAAACCTTCCCAGCGGGCACCTTGATGTCAATTTGACGTCAAAAATTAGTCAAGATTTGATCAAGATGCTGTAAAGCATCATTTGAAGTTCAGCTTTATTGCCAATTTCTTCTGGTGGTTAATTGGGTAAAAATAGGAGGTTATCCTGCACTGAAATTGGTTTAATATTTATGTAGGCCAATATGTTTGACGTTCAATATACGTCAAATCAACATCAAGTTTTAAACGTCCAATTGATGTCATATTGACGTCACATTGACATCAATGATTATTATGTTTAATCAGGATGTATGTAAAGTTATGGTGTAATATGAATTTGTAGTTAGCTTGATTAAGTTTAAATAGCGTTTTTTTTGTCTTAACTGAGGTTTTGAAACGCATCCATTTCATCTTTTGAACCGTGATGTGTTGGATTTGTGCATGGAACACAGCTGCTGTATGTGGACTTGTAACTTCAATAGTTAGAGAGAAAAAAATGAAGGTAAACAGTGGAGTGATTATTAAATTTACCAAAAATACTTTTTAATATTTTTTTTAATATTTGAATAATTTTTTTTATTTATAGTGCTATCATAATACTGTATAATTAATTACAATACATTTGCTGTTATTACAATATAATTGTAAAACCACCATTTACAGTATTACAACTACAATTACCAGTTAATTATTGTAAAATTTACATTAGGTCTAATTTTTCACAGTGAAAATTCATTGACATTTCATGTCTGATGAACAAAAACAGGCTTCCCTTCAGATTTTAAAATTATTCTGATTTCCTTTTCAACTGATCAAGATGCAATGTATGGCCCTATAAAATCCATTTTTGATATTTTTTCCAAATTCATTTTTTTCCATTTTTATTTTTCTTGACTCCAACAGTTAAATTAAAAACATATATATTAATCAAAAAGTATGGCTAATTAATTGTAATCATAAAACAATTTAACAGTAATTTATTTTAAAAGTTATTAAAAGTTTAACAAAACTGACATTTTAGGCCCTATGAAAGATGCATTTTATTTATTTTCTCAAATTCAGTTTGTGTTTTCCAATAATTTTCTGGAATTATGAAAAATGTAGAGCTATAATGCCCATTTAATGAGAAAGCATTCTCTGCTGTTTAACACACCTGTAGATGGTGCTCTTTCCGGGTTTCTCAGCAGCGGAAGTCGTCATAGAATGGAAGACTA
>NW_015549558.1:1316447-1323717 GCF_001515605.1 Sinocyclocheilus anshuiensis | reverse complement strand
TATCTGAAAGCTTAATGAAGCCTCAAGTTGGTGTAGTTTTAAAGATTTCACTTGTTTGGCAGAATCTCGAATCTCCTTATGCCGAGTTCACACTGCACGATTTTCAAACTCGTCGGATCGCCGTTGTTTGCGTGACTATTCAATATACGTCAAATCAACATCAAGTTTTAAACGTCCAATTGATGTCATATTGACGTCACATTGACATCAATGATTAGTATGTTTAATCAGGATGTATGTAAAGTTATGGTGTAATATGAATTTGTAGTTAGCTTGATTACGTTTAAATAGCGTTTTTTTTTTCTTAACTGAGGTTTTGAAACGCATCTATTTCATCTTTTGAACTGTGATGTGTTGGATTTGTGCATGGAACACAGCTGTTGTATGTGGACTTGTAACTTCAATAGTTAGAGAGAAAAAAATGAAGGTAAACAGTGGAGTGATTATTACATTTACCAAAAATACTTTTTAATATATTTTTTTAATATTTGAATTATTTTTTTATTTATAGTGCTATCATAATACTGTATAATTAATTACAATACATTTGCTGTTATTACAATATAATTGTAAAACCACCATTTACAGTATTACAACTACAATTACCAGTTAATTATTGTAAAATTTACATTAGGTCTAATTTTTCACAGTGAAAATTCATTGACATTTCATGTCTGATGAACAAAAACAGGCTTCCCTTCAGATTTTAAAATTATTCTGATTTCCTTTTCAACTGATCAAGATGCAATGTATGGCCCTATGAAATCAATTTTATTTTTATTTTGTTCCAAATTCATTGTTTTCCATTTTAATTTGTCTTGACTCCAACAGTTAAATTAATATATTAAAAAAAGATATATTAATCAAAAAGTATGGCTAATTAATTGTAATCATAAAACAATTTAACAGTCATTTATTTTAAAAGTTATTAAAAGTTGAACAAAACTGACATTTTAGGCCCTATGAAAGATGCATTTTATTTATTATATATATATATATATATATATATATATATATTATTTATTGTTTTATTTGATGCAAATGTAATATATTTTACATATATGGTGTTATAATTGTACACAAATAAAAAAATATATATTAAAAAAATTGGAGGATAGCAATCCTGGTGACCGTTGAAACGCGTCATCACTGTCTTGTGAAAAGTGGTCCATTCTGAAGTCGAAGCTTCGAGAAAGCGGTCTTCTGACACGTTTTATCAGGCGAGTAAATGTGTTAACATCTCATGAAATATAAAACAAGTTATATTGGGTAACTTTTAACATAGAAGATCGTGTTTTAATAAAATATGACTTTGTGCAATTATGAAAAATGTAGAGCTATAATGCCCATTTAATGAGAAAGCATTCTCTGCTGTTTAACACACCTGTAGATGGTGCTCTTTCCGGGTTTCTCAGCAGCGGAAGTCGTCATAGAATGGAAGACTATGACAAACATATTTTTTTTTTTCCATTCACATTTGCTCAGATAGCAAAATAAAAACTCCACGATAATGTTTTTATTACTTTCAAAAATAGGAAAAAGATATAGAGAGACTTCTAACCGCAGTCAGAAGAGAGAACAACATCAAATTTACCGTCACCCCCATAGACGCTGCATTACACCCTTGCATAGCGTTTATTATATATATGTCTGCTTTTTCACTCTCGCTGCGTCGCGCATGTAACCTGCCAAAACTCAAATGGAATCGCAATTCCTTTTGCATTTGACTTTCCGATGTCTACATAAGCAGTGTTAAGCTGACAATCATCGTCAGGGGCGGGACTATACTAGGGGGCGTGTTTGTATTGGGTGGTGACGTCACTCACAGACGACCGTGTAATGCTCTGATCAATGGAGATAATCGGTAAAGTCTCTGCTAAAGGCAGCTACCAATCAGTTTCGTACCTGTGTGAACGAACAGGCAGTGCAACCTTCTTGGCACAATACATAATTCTGTCTTTTTTACCCCAAATGTAGCGATTAACAGCGGGAGCCACAACGGTACGCACAATAGGTGGCAAATAGGTAAATACGTGTAGATTTGCTCTGTTGCAATGACTATTTTTGTTCTTTTTTGTGTATTCTAATTTCCCGCCAGTATACTTGTATTATATACAATAATACCATGAAGCTAACTGTGGCAGTGTGTGAACAGATAAATTTTATATGTCACTTGTAAGCATGTTAGTAACGTTATAAGGCTAACGTTAATTTTGAAATGTCAAGGGGATGCTAACCGTTTGTGTTCGGAATAAGAGCCCTGCGTTTTAATTTTTGAATCTCTCCACCATCTTAGATTATTTTCAATTTTAAGCAACGAACATCACCCTGCCTTCACGGGGGTCCGTGTACTTTTGAGTCCATTCATTTATTCGTTATTTATCCCAGAAATGAAAATGCGGTTTCCTCTTGTTCAAACTGTGATTAAGCAGAAACATGCCTTTTCACTCTTATTTCATTCAATTTGGCAGTCACTGCGTTCGCGAAAGCGAAAATGCAAACGGTAATGCACGATTTGCAACTGCATTTGGATTATGTCACAATTTATGCGTCCACATACTGAAAACGCAATTGAAAATACAATTTGCAGTTCCTTTTGAAAATTGTCCGGAATATGGTTCCATACCCTTGCATAGCGTTTATTATATATATATATATATATATATATATATATTTAAAAATTGTAATAATGTTATAAAACTAGTTTCTTAGTGTATATCAATGCTAAATTAAATTTTTAGCGTGTCTCTATGACTAATAGCAGTGGCGGACTGACCATCGGGAGCACCTTCCCTGTGGGCCGGCCCATTGCGTAAATATAATGAGTTAATGTACGTAGTCTATATCTCTCCATCGGCCCAGACGAATGGACCGCGCAGCCAATTTGAGTTAAAAATTATAATTAATTTTGCATGCTCTGGCTCAGTGCAGCCAAAGGCAGTAAGACAATCTCTGGTGCAGCGGCTCAAAAGCGCTCGTCAATGTCAAAATGTTTGAAATAGCCAATCAAATCGAAGAAGGCGGGATTTACCGTTCACAGAAGCTGAGCTGCGCGGCATTAATGTGAGCTGAGGTAAGCTGCTAAACATGACGAGACAATTCAGCAGTATCAACTGTTTACGTTAGAAAATTGTTAAACGCCAGACATTAATTTTCAGGGATGCTGCTGGCCTTTTCGAATTTCTCAGATTTCAATGCCATTTACGTTATTTGCTACAATATACATAGAAACGTAGTAGTTTTCAGCAGACATACCATAAGAGTGAATGTTTGATCTCTGCATATTTCTTCCGTAATTTCATTTGTCTAAGAAAATGTTTCAAAAACTGTAAAATTCTCAAATTTACTCTAGAACATTGTAAATCTGAAGACTTTCGCTTTCAAGTGTCCTGATATTTTTCTGTTAAAGATATCTTAATGTAAATGTTTTATTGCTATAATGTAATTTATTTTTGTGATACTGAAAACTGTTTTTGCTTTTTAATATTTTAGCATTTTAAAATACAAGCATGAAACATGCATAAAATACAAACAAAACTGTATGCACAGTTATAGCACCTGACAGACTGTTGCAAGTCTTTCATTCAGTCAATAATCAGTGTATAATAAAATGAAATTTATAAGTTAAATTAATACAAATGAATTAAAAGTTAATTGAAAATAATCAATTTGTTACAAAAAATTATTTCAGAAAATTAAACATTTGTAGATTAATAATAAAACTTGGAATTAAAATATAAAGTAAATACTAACAGGAAAGTATTTGGCTTTGACTGAGGTTGAAGCAAATGGTTCAGTATAGATTGTATTTATTTATTATTTGTTTGTCTGTTAATTGATGATGGTGTTAGTTGGTAGGAAACGGTCCCTGACTGCTGAAAATACATGATAATTTTTTTAAATGTTTAATAAGTTAAAAAGGCCCATGCTTGTCATTCTCCCTTAACATTATTGTAAACATATGTAAATGTCTTAGAGATGCATGTGTATTCCTTCTTTATTTTGCAGCTACTTGTGACTTAAATGATGGCATACTACAAAAACTGGAGGAAACGTAATGCTGAAGTGCTGTCTCTTGCAGCTGATGATTCAGACAGCAGTGATGCAGATGGGTTGCTGAGGGCACAGTTCAGTGAGGATGAAACTGCCTCTTTGTCACCTTCAGCAGATGGCAACATCTCGTATTACAACTCTGATGCATTAGTGCTGTCTTCTGACACTGACTCTGAGGTTGCTAGCAATCTGTCGGATGATTCTGCAGAGGAAACTCCTCCTGATCTGAGTGAGGAAGTTGCAGCTTGGGCAGCTACCAACAAATGCACACGGTCTGCACTAAATGAACTGTTAGACATTCTAAGGCGCCAAGGACATCGCCTCCCCAAGGATGCCAGAACGCTGCTGAAGACCCCCAAAAGAGTGGCAATAGTTGAACTGTGTGGTGGACAATATGCATACTTTGGTATTGCATCTGGCATTTTGAAAGTTTTAGCCCAGAATCCTGCTTTCCCAGAAGACCGCATAGACATGTGCTTCAACATTGATGGTATTCCACTGTTTAAATCATCAAGCCTGCAGATGTGGCCAATCCTGTGCCGTTTCCATGCTTTTGCACCCTTCATTGTGGCACTCTATTGTGGAAAAGCAAAACCCAGCCCAGTTCAAGATTACCTTTCAGATTTTTTTCAGGAGTTGAAATTCTCAACTTCTGGATCAACTTCCACATCACCTAGTCACTTCTTCACATCATAAAACAAATTCTTCAAATCTCTTCAAACAAACAGAAAATGCATTCTAGCAGGAAAAAATAGGTTCCCATTAGGGGTGTGCGATATGATGATTTTTTGATCATGGATGCTCCGATCAGGATTTTTGCAGCCGATACCAAATACCGATTTCTTGTCATGGTGATCGACCGATGCCGATTCTGATGCTTAAAGCTTTATATAGGCTACCAGTACCAGTATCACCATGGGGGGGGGTCGATTGAGTTTTAAAAAGCTTGTAAAAGCACCGTGCACATTTCACTTTCACTTTCAAATTAGCGGCAATTCGGCGTCAAGCAGTTGTTTGTTTTTTGTTAGTTTAAGTTTTTCCCTCTTTTCCTCGCTTTTAAATAGCTTGTAAAAGCACCGTATTTTATTTTCACTTTTAAATTAGCGGCAATTCATCGTCAATTGCTTGAATTTGCTCCTTGGGCCTGGAATGAATTGCAAAATGTAATTAATCTTGATACACTTCCAACATTTAGTAATTTTAAATGTCTTTTGTATAATGTTTTAAAGGATACTTTAAAATTGTGCAGTGATCCTCCAGGGGGGGCACGAGATAACTTAAGACTATAAGTATATTCAATTCACTATTATTATTCTATTATTATTGTTATTATTAATATTTTATAATCAATATGTTAAAGAAATTAAAAATTAAAATGAAAAAATAACAGCACCACCTCTCTTGTATGTAGGCTATTCTGTGATGTTATTCTGTGTTTCGGAGCAGCTCAAGCCGTTTCTCACCACGCTGTGTGAAATACAGACTGATCAGCGGCTCAAAACACCTGACCGCTGCATGAGCATATGATACACAAACTACAGCTCTCGGTTGGATAAAAGAAGCCAGTGTTGCACTAGCAAGGTTTTGATGAATGTAATCAAGGTAAAGACGATTATAGTGACATACAGGAGTCGTGTATTAGGCGCGCGTTAATCATTTTATTGATGCGTAAACAAACCGTGTATGTGCGCTCTTGGCACATCTAAAATATCGAATTTCTGCTTGAACACAATTCAGTATATTCACATTGCTGTCAAAATTAATGTACAGCGAGTGTTTTATAACGGATGCTCGCAGAAGAAGTGTGTTTTGGACATATGTAAAATATGTTTATGTACGTATGGGTATCAGACGCTCCAAAAAGCTTGTTCTGACAGAGGACCCAGATGTTGACTGATGACATCGAGCCGCCTTCAGATCGCTGAGATTCCACACATTTAGAATGGTTTAATTTTTCATTAGTATTTTGGTGTGTTCAGTGATTCTGAATGGATCCGTATAATAGGGGTGTGCGATATTGAAAAAAAATGATATCTCAATATTTTTGGAGATTTTTTCGATAACAATAATTAGACAATATTTTGCCGAGTGTGTTATTGTGCTGATATCTGACTACCGTGGACAGCTGCAGTTTTTGATATTCTTCATATTCTGTGTAATCAGTTCACATCAGTGATAGAAATGAATCTTTTCAAATAAGTTTAAATTGATTTTTACCTTTTATGGCCAATTTTACGTTTAATAAAGCCTTTTTTTTTTTTGACTGAACCGAATCATTTAACGGTTGATTCATTCAGGAACTAAACATCGTCTTGTTGCTCAGAGATGCAAAAAAACAGTGCTGTAGCTGTTTGGACCAGCTGTTTTCAACATAATATAATAATAATAATAACAAGAAATGTTTTTTGAGCAGCAAATTAAAATATTAGAATGATTTCCGAAGGATCATGTGACACTTAAGACTGGAGTAATGATGCAAAAAATTCAGATTTGAAATCACAGGAATAAATGACATTTAAAATATATTCAAACAGAAAACAGTTATTTTAAATGTAAGCAGAAGAGAAGTCTTTAAAAAACATTAAAAAATCTTACTGTTCAAAAACTTTTGACTGGTAGTGTATCTACATCATTTATCTACCATACGTTGTTAATCCATCTATGAATTTTAGCCGTTTTTTCATGCAGAGTTAACCTTTGATTTACATTGACTGTAGTCCCTTCAGGCGATAAAAAATCCAGTTCACATTTGTATTTTGGAATTGTATCTTGATAAATAAAACATTTCTTACATTTATTACTGTTGTGTCATTATTTTGGTGGTCTAGAATAGGACATGTGTGGACGTCAAATTGACATCAAGTTTTTGACATAAATTTGATTTGCGCTTTTGACCTGTTTTTTGACGTCAATGTTTGATGTCAAGTTTTTGACGTCAATTTGATTTACGTTTTTGACCTGTTTTTTGACGTCAATGTTTGATGTCAATTTGACGTCTTTTTGACATCAATTGCCCACTGGGTACGTTCTTATTTCACTCTGAAACTTACGAGAATGCAATTTTCCCTGAATATACAAAAGACTGCAAATGTGACATTGATTTTATATAACAGTTAAACAAAAAAGGCAATATTAAGTGTACATTTTACATTTTAAATGTATCCTACATTTTAAACAAAATATTGTCAATATTGTTTGTTATATTTTACAAGAAATT
>NW_015549558.1:1311399-1316335 GCF_001515605.1 Sinocyclocheilus anshuiensis | reverse complement strand
AAAGATCAGCATTTATCTGAAATAAAAAGCTTTTGTAACATTATACACTCTACCATTCAAAAGCTTGGAGTATATATATATATATATACATATATATTGGGGGGTGGCGGGGGTGGGAAGAAATTATAGAAAGTAATACTTTTATTTAGCAAAGATGCATAAAATTTATCCAAAGTGATGACAACGACAATGTTACAAAAGGTTTCTATTTCAGATAAATGCTGATCTTCTGAGCTTTCTATTCATCAAAGAAAGCTGGAAAAATTAAACTCAGCTGTTTTCAACATAATATAATAATAATAATAACAAGAAATGTTTTTTGAGCAGCAAATTAAAATATTAGAATGATTTCCGAAGGATCATGTGACACTTAAGACTGGAGTAATGATGCAAAAAATTCAGATTTGAAATCACAGGAATAAATGACATTTAAAATATATTCAAACAGAAAACAGTTATTTTAAATAGTAAAAATATTTCAAAATTTTATTGTTTTTGCTGTACTTGGATCAAATAAATGCAGGCTTGGTAAGCAGAAGAGAATTCTTTAAAAAACATTAAAAAATCTTACTGTTCAAAAACTTTTGACTGGTAGTGTATCTACATCATTTATCTACCATATGTTGTTAATCCATCTATGAATTTTAGCCGTTTTTTCATGCAGAGTTAACCTTTGATTTACATTGACTGTAGTCCCTTCAGGCGATAAAAAATCCAGTTCACATTTGTATTTTGGAATTGTATCTTGATAAATAAAACATTTCTTACATTTATTACTGTTGTGTCATTATTTTGGTGGTCTAGAATAGGACATGTGTGGACGTCAAATTGACATCAAGTTTTTGACATCAATTTGATTTGCGTTTTTGACCTGTTTTTTTGACGTCTATGTTGGATGTCAATTTGACGTCTTTTTGACATCAATTGCCCACTGGGTATAGCATAGCGCCATCTGGTGTGGTGTTAAACAGCAGAGAAGGCTTTGTCGTTGAATGGCCATTAGTAAGGACACGAGTGTGTGGATGTGAAATCAAGTTATTGACGTCAGTTTGATTTGGATATTTTATCTGTTTTTTGAGGTCAATGTTTGATGTCAATTTCAGGTCTTTTGAACAGCATTTGCACACTGGGACACGTTTCAAAAGGAGATGTGGCAAATCAATGCCGTCCGAGGCCCCAGTTTAGAAAAAATGCTACTTAAACTTGATCAGGCTGACAAAGAATTCATATAAATATCAAGCAAACACACAAATGTAAACTGAATGTCAAACACATTCACCTGCATATCCATTAAAACAATTTCAGTGCGAGTATTAACTTCATATTTTCACCCAAGAAATTGCTGTCCAAACTGACCTTAAAATGATGTTATACAGCATCTTGATTAACATTTGACGTCAAATTGATATAAATTGACATGAAGGTGCCCGCAGGGGAGGCTCCTTCAGGAACATTTTCTATTTTACTTTTCCCGTCATTCCAAGTTAATTGTGAGGAAGCAACCAAATGTAGCGGTCTGATCCACAATACCAGAATCTGGATTCCCACACTAGCTGAAAAGTCTACAAACGAAGCTGAGCTGCGCTAAAAACATTCAGTCGATTGTTAAGATGGTAAGTGTCTCAGTTTTCAAGCGCAAATCTTTTCGGACTAGATTCGACACTTCATTAATAGGGGGAGACCGAACACAGGTCAAATGTAGCACTTCCAATTTCTCAAATAAGGAACAAGTTATAAATCAGCTAATTCACTTCACACATTCTCAAATTAGTCTTTATTCCACATGGGAGGAAGTAGAGCCCTGTGTCAAACAGCAGATTTTAGAGGAGAAAAACTCCTTTTGAGGTAAGAAAGTAACTTTTTATACTTCAATTTTTTTGTGTGATGGCAGTCCCTGCTTTGTAGTCAAACTCATCAAAGTTAAATTATGTTTATTGTGTGTCTGTAGATATTTTTCAAGCAAGTTGTTAGTGCTAATGTGTTGGCTGTTAGCTGTAAGGTGAGCTAGTTCAAGGCTACAAAACTGAGTTAGTTGTAACAAGACTCAGGGTTAATAACATCAATTAAACATGTTATAACCTACCCCAAGCTATTTTTTTGTTTTATTTATGTGTTTTCTTGGTCTTGGAAGAGAAAGACAAACCGAGAGGCATCTCTCAGTGTTCAAGTTCAATTTTATTATGGCCAATTACTATGACTGACATTAACAAACTAATTAAACACACACAGTGTTGAAGCTGGTGCACATTTGCTCAAACGCTTTCAAAATCAATTTTTTGTCATAATCCTTATTGCATAACGTTACATCTCACCCCAGTGGATATCATAATGTTACATCTAACCCCAGGGTATTTTACAACTAACCCAGACTATGGGGTGAATTGTAACATTTCACTCTTCCTGTTTGAAACTAAACCATGCATTTTCTGTTTATGCTGCAAAGATAACAGCTATGCCATTTAATAGCAGACACTTGTAACTAGTTTGAATCACACTTTGAATACAGTGACTTACAAGAAGTTAAAGACAAAAATGTTACAACCATCTGGTCTCCCCCTACTGTCCACAGTGGTTAGAAAAGTAATTTAACATGCAAAGAAGGATAATGTAATTATTCAGTGATTTAGTACGTTTTGTAAACTCACATATCGTAAATATGCGAGATGTAACTTGCATGGAGGATGGGCCATGGGCAGAGTATAATTCAACCATAAGTAAAAACATCATTTAATTCATCCATACGTCGTTCCAAAACCAAAACATTCCTCATGGAACACAAACTGCCGTAGGCCTACTCGTTTGAATTAGGACGTTACTATAATGGGGGGAAATAGATTATATTTGTATCTGATCTCTCATCTATCTTTCTCTGTCAGTGCTCAGGTCTGCGTTCAGATGTTCCTCTAGCTGTGGTTGAGGAGATCCTACTGAATCTGCATGCTCATCAGGTGGTGCGAGTCTGTCGTCTGGTGTGTTATGAGTGGAAGGAGCTGGTGGACAGTGCCGCACACTGGAGAGAGCGCTGTCAGAGAGAGGGGATCCAGCCATTTGATGTTTCCAGACCCCTAGATGACTGGCGCCTGTTTTACTTTAAAACTAAGAAAGGGTGTAATTTGCTCAAGAATCCCAGAATTAAGAAGACTGCAATAAGTGTCGCTATTAAAATGTGATTTTGCTTCAGGTAACGTCACTTTTCTGATGTTCTTATTGGGTAAACTTAAAATGTAAATGAGGGGAGAGGGTGCAATTGCATTGCATTCATTTAACATAAACCCTGCTGTTGACAAATGTAGCCCGTCCCCTTTGCTATATACTCAGCCCAGCCATATCCCATATGTATCTATATGTATGACAAATAGTTATCTCTGACAGCAATAAACAATGTTTTTAAAGTCTAGTTTACTTTAGTACTATTTTAGCTTGCATGAAGCAGATGTATTGTCTGTTTATATTGTCTGTTCAAGCACACAGCATGAAAACAGGAAAACACAGGCAGTTACTAGTTTAAGTCCGCAGATGTTCACCTCTCCTGCATCCTCTAGCCTCCAGCTCATTGTGAAGTACCTGTTACATAACATGCTCTCAACACTCACTTCATCTGTAGTCTTGTAATGTGGGTGTCTGGAGTAGCACATATCCACCTCCATGAACAACACGACAAGTCAACACATGTTAATTGGTCTTAAATTGATAGTTCAGCCAGAAATAAAAATTCTGCGACCATTAACTCAGTCATGTCATTCCAAAGCTGTATGACTTTCTTTCTTCTTTGAAGAAAAATGTACTTTGACATGAAATGGATACAGTGGAAGTCAATGGTAACCAAAACTGTTTGGTTATCAACCTTCTTCTTTTGTGTTCTGCAGAAGAAAGCAAGTCAAACAAGACTGGAATGACATGAGGGTGAGCAAATAATGACAGAACCTTTGGGTGAACTGGCCCTTTAAGGCCTAATACTATTGGCCACAAGATGGTGCTGTGCAGTTTTCTGCATGGCAATAAAAAACATTCACATATTTACACATGGCTGTTTATTTATACACTTTTACATCATTATCATCGTTACCGCTTCTGAGAAGAAGTGCTGATGCAGAGAGAGTAATCAGTAAGGCATTCGTTGGTTAATTTCTCAGAAGAGTGTAAACTCTTTACACGCAGCAATATTGTTGCAACCAGTGATACGCACCATGTCTGTCTGGATATGGTGCAGAAATTACACACTGCACCTTTAAGACCACTAATGTTTCTCAATTCTGGCCTTGAGGCTGCAGAACTGCATGTTTTGAATATCTCCTTTATTCACCTCGGGTGTAACAAGATTAGTGAAATTCCTAAGTGGTTTTGGGATCCCTCCAGAAAAGGATTGAGAAACATTCACCCTGCACGATGAAAACAAAACTTGTTTATTATTAACAGTTCCAGAACCTGTGAATGTTACAAAAGTAATTAAATCCTTATAAGTAATGAAATGTGACGTAGTGAGTGATTACTTCATAGGCTCAGTTCTTCTTCTCCTTTCATGCTGGTCTCTGTCCTGTGTAAAACAGGCAGTGAAGACACAGTTAATACAGTTATTGCAACTTATGCAAAACTGTAACATAGTGTGAGAAAATGAAGACATATTACGCAGACATATTTGAACATAGTAAGCAGTGCTGAAAATGAATGTAAAGACTTAAAGGAACACTCCACTATTTTTGAAAATAGGCTCATTTTCCAACACACCTAGAGTTAAATAGTTGAGTTTTACCGTTTTTGAATCTATTCAGCCGATCTCCGGGTCTGGCGGTAGCACTTTTAGCTGTAGCTTAGCATAGATAATTGAATCTGATCAGACCGTTAGCATCTCGCTCAAAAATGTCCAAAGAGTTTCTATATTTTTCCTATTTAAAACTTGACACTTCTGTAGTTACATCGTGTACTAAGACCGACGGAA
>NW_015549558.1:1308809-1310470 GCF_001515605.1 Sinocyclocheilus anshuiensis | reverse complement strand
TGGGTGCAGCAGGCACAATGATATTACGCAGCGCCTGAAAATAGGCTTATTGGAAGTTACCTAGCTGGGGACTATTTTCAGGCGCTGCGTAATACCATTGCGTCTGCTGCACCCATGGTACAGCAGCAAAGTTCCTTGATTATTACGCCGGAATGATAGTTTTTGAGCGAGATGCTAACGGTCTAATCAGATTCAATGATCTATGCTAAGCTACAGCTAAAAGTGCTACTGCCAGACCCGGAGATTGGCTGAATGGATTCGAAAACGGTAAAACTCAACTGTTTAACTCTAGGGGAGTTGGAAAATGAGCCTATTTTAAAAAATAGTGGAGTGTTCCTTTAAAATTAACCTTGGCCTAAAGTGAGTCAGTTATTCTCGCAAAATAAAACCCTCAAGGTACATACCCTGCTTTCCGTAATGCGTCCTGGATTTTCCTCCGCCGCTCTTCATTGATGGGATAGAAGCAAAAAATCACCAAACCAATGAGCAGCAGGCAGATTGGCATCGGAGCGAAGAGCATCTGCAGCGAATATATGACCTCTGGATTGTGTTTACAAGCACCAGGCTTGTATCCTACAAAGCTGAAGAGATAAGGATAACATTAAACAAACCATTGTAAAATCAATTGGAAACTTTAGGTTTTGGATTCAAAATCTGATTGGAGGAAGCTCTTACTGTAGTACCAAAGCAGAGATTCCAACAGACATGCCTCCTCCAAATTTGTTGAAGAAAACGTAGCAGGAGTAGAACAATAGTTCTAGATCCTGGCACGATGGGTTCTTGACTTTGAAGTCATCCACTACATCTGGCAACATTGACCTAAAATAAATAACTAACCTGGTTATATACAGCAGTTTGACAAAGTTAATATGGTCATAATGATAATAACATATATGATGATAATTGTGTGTGTTGGTGAGGTGAGGGCTTTAAGAATGAAGAAGAGATATTTTATAAGAGTTACCTTACCAAGGGACTAGATAGAGGGCTGCCAGGCTCGTACCAGCTAACATGGACATAATAATGAAGACGGGTAAATTACTTTTCATTAGGGATATCACAATTAGAGCTGGGATATAAACCTGCAGAGAAGAGGAGAAAGAGGGATGAAAAAGTGGAAACAAATATAACACAGATATGAAGGAGAGGAACTCTGGACTCGTGGTGGATTTCATATGGATTTTCATACAGTATCTCACAGAAGTGAGTACACCCTCACATTTTTGTAAATATTTTATTATATCTTTTCATGTGACAACACTGAAGAAATTACACTTTGCTACAATGTAAAGTAGTGAGTGTACAGCTTGTATAACTGTAAATTTGCTGTCCCCTCAAAATAACTCAACACACAGCCATTAATGTCTAAACCGCTGGCCACAAAAGTGAGTACACCCCTAAGTGAAAATGTCCAAATTGGGCCCAAAGTGTAAATATTTTGTGTGACCACCATTATTTTCCAGCACTGCCTTAAGCCTCTTGTTCATCAGAGCTTCACAGGTTGCACAGGTTGCCACTGGAGTCCTCTTCCACTCCTCCATGACGACATCACGGAGCTGGTGGATGTTAGAGACCTTGAGATGCTCAATAGGGTTTAGGTCTGGAGACATGCTTGGCCAATCCATCACCTTTACCCTCAGCTTCTTTAGCAAGGCAGTGGT
>NW_015549558.1:1293586-1306638 GCF_001515605.1 Sinocyclocheilus anshuiensis | reverse complement strand
TATAATATTTTTTGTAGTGGTTATTAATCAAATTATTAATCAGTATTTAACCTCTTATGTTTTAATTGATTGAATAAAGTTATGATCTACCATATACTCTTAATAGTCACTAAGATGAACTATGCTATTAGAATGTGTTTTTCTTGTTCGTGAGAAGCTTTTCCATATGTTAACAATTTACTCCTCTCAGGTTAAAGGTATCTACCTATATCATAGAAGGCAGCAGGGCCTCTTGTCTATGTGACCAACGTGTACTCAGAACATTTAGGTTGTTTTCTAAGACTGTATATTAAAGAATAAAGCTGAATATGGTCTGACCTTCTCTCCTTTTCTCTCTCTGAGAAACTGCACTAATTGTCTGTGTTTTGGGATCAGTACCTGATAAGAGTAAGAGTCTAACTACTCGACCTTGAAGTAGATAAGGGTTTCTCTCTGTATGTGTGTTGGTATCAGTCTGTGCCGGATTAAGGACAGCACCCAGGAGGGAGAACTCATATGCAGATCTTGACACAAGGATGGCAGACATACGTCTCGGGAGCAGCGCGTTGCGTGTGAACTCTAAACGCTTGTCACCTAAATAACCTTAGAAGTAGGGCTGGGCGATTTTTCAGATTTTATCCATTAATTCGAATTTAATGTTTTGCCACAATTTAATTTTTTATAAATCGAGAAATCACCCTAACCCTAAAAAATGCTGGAAGATGGGAGTTGAACTTCTTTTAACTTGAGCGCCACATTTTTAGAATGCCGTTTCATGCATGAGACGCTGCAAGAGATGCGAGCACAACAGTCAAATGCATCCATGTTTACATAGAAAAAAACAATGGAAAAGCAGCGTAATCTAATAAAAAACCTGTAAACAACTACTACTGTATGTATGATATTTCATGTTTGCATCATGGTGACAGGCTGGAAGCGTCTGTTCATTGTTTTTACAGAACATTTATAGTTAATAATAGTCTACTGATGTCTTCAGTCATTTTGAATATGAATTACCTTGACTTTTGAGATTTTTTTAAAAGCATTTTCCTTGTATTATTTCTGAACACATAATATGTATAAGACAAGTTTGTACAATATGTAGCTGTAGTTTATGCATCTTTTTTGCAAAGATATTTAACAAGTGATTTGTTCAACATTTACATCATGTTGACAACTTCATGTGTGGTGCACTTGGAATAGAAATTTAGAACTAGAGGGCTAATAAAGAAAACTTTACTTGAATCATGTTGTAGTTACATTTTCAAGTTGACTAGTTAAAAATCGTAAAAATCGAGAATCGTTCAAACGTTCTTTAAAAAAATTGTTTTGTTTTTCTACGATTTGACCAATCAGAATAATTTTTACCTAAGTAATGACGTAGTTAATGACCTTTTGTTAGAGTACTTCTGTATTGAGAATGAATGCAGAGCGGCCTACGAACTCCTCGCGAGTATTGAAGCTGACTTCTGCTGATGAAACTGCAAACTCTTTTCTTCAGTAAATTTTTCTTCAATTGATTTCATCTCTGACTCCTGGTCTTCATTCATCATACATGGTCCTTGAGTTTAACTGTAAATCCCCTACAGATATATTTGTTACAGCACTCCAATTCCATTTTTGTGCAACCATTAAACAACCAATAACAAAGAGTGGTGCTCACTGATAGGCCGATGAATATGGTGGTCTTCTTGCCTTTTTTGACCAGTATTGTCTGCCACATTGGGATGGATATTGTAGCTGATGTCTGTACAAGAGCAGAAAGAATTAAATTACCATGAAAAACATACCATGCTACATAATTAAAAATTAATCGTTAAACCTGTATAATTTTAGAAGTAATTTGTAAGATAAATCTAAGACAATTCAAAAACATTTTAATACTGTGATTTAATATAATATACATTTTATAATTTATTTTGCATGATTTAATTTGCTTCATGTTGTAACATCTTAATTAATAGGTCAAGTAAAAATATTTAATATGAACAAATGAACCTGACTTTTTTTTCTTTACATGTCAGATTTTGTAAACTAGCTCATTGTAGTATTTCATATAATAAAATAATAATAATAATACTTTCATATAATAATAATTAGAAATAATAAATCCCTCACCAATATTATGAGAACAAGATGCTGGAAATATGCTCCCATATTTGCTGCGTGAGTGCAGAAGAGGGCAAAATTTCCTTGAAACATCTGAAACAAATATTCTTATCATTATGACTTCTGTCATACTTAATAAAATCCATTTGTTGTCTCTATAACTATGGCTATCAAAACCATAATACGTAACAGACAGGGCACTTTTGGTATTTTGATATCAACCACAAGCACTTCAAAATTCATTCATAATTTAAACAGAAAACTTCTGACCTGGAAGGCAAGTGAAGCAAAAAGGAAGCCGAATACAAGCCACACATATGGAGTGTGTCTCACCACCATCTTCATTCCAGTTAGATAGGGGACACTTATTCGGTCCAGTTTACTCAGAGGGGCTAAAATGAGATGTAGACACATGCAAGTCATTATATCAGTCTAGTCACTGCAACAGCACACTAGCATGTGCTAATATAGCTATCAAAAAGACTCCCACTATACACTTGCATGTAAATAGTCAAATAACATGCAGTATAAATAGTCTTAAAGTTTTGCTGTCCATCCTCAGCCTAACCACAGGCTCTACTCTTCACTACAACAGTAACACTACAAAACCAACATAACAGAAACCTCTGTAAATCCTAACATAATACAACATTATATACTAACTTATGTCTCCCCATGCTAAACTTGTGCAAAAACACACAAAATAACACTTAATTTCAACAATTATTTTCCTTATATTGTCTGATGCAAAGCATGCGGGAAACTAGAAAACTCAATAATTTTAAGCTCAGCTTACTACAAGAAATGTTGAGTTCACAGAACTTTTTTCAATTAAGTCCAATGAACTTTCATTATTGTTTGAGTGAAATAAACTCATTTCATTTCATTCATTTCACAGTTTGGTTTTACAGTGTATGTGTTTCAAAATTGATGTGGTACTCTTAGTGAAGGCTGCAAGAACATATGGTAAACACAACTTATCTGATATTTTAACTCATGTTAACTCATTTGGACCTACCTAACTGCTCCTTCACTCCAAGAAAAAGCACGAGGCAGCACAGAAAGTACATTCCCAATACTAATGCTCCAGTCAAATAGGCTCTTCTCTGTAGAAATTAAAAGACAAATGGCACTACCGTTACCGTTTTTTTTAAGTTAATATTTTTATTCAGCAAGGATGCATTCAATCGATCAAAAGTGAGAGCAGAGACATTTTAAATGTTACAAGAGTATTGTATTTCAAATAAAGAACCCTGAAACAATATATTACTGTTTCCACAAAAATATGAAACATCACAACTGTTTCCAACACTGATCATAATAAGAAATGTTTCTAGAGCAACAAATAATATTATTTCTTGAGCATATTAGAATGATTTCTGACGGATCATGTGACACTGAAGACTGGAGTAATGATGCTGAAAATTCAGCTTTGCCATCACAGGAATAAATTACATTTTAAAATATATAAAAATGGAAAATTTTAATAATATGTCACAATATTACTGTTTCTACTGTATTTTTTACCAAATAAATACAACCTTAGCAAGGATAAGAGACTTCTTTCAAAAACATTTAAAAATCTTTCTGACCCCATGTCATAGTCTGAGTCTTTGGTTATGTTTATTGTTTGTATTTCTATTGGATTCAGTCATGATCTAGTTTGTCACCTCTACACTACATTTCCCATGATCCCTCCTGGCTCCCATCTGCCCACACTGCTCTATCATCCACACCTGCCATCATTCACCTTCATCAGCTCCACTCCACTTAAGCCTTCAGTTTCTATCAGTTCTTTGTCTGGTGATGTTTGTGTAATACACGCTGTTACATTGCGTTTGCTCTCTGAGGTATTCTGATTTACTTTGTTTAATAAACTTAACTATTATTTTGAATTACCTTCGTCATCTTCATTGGCTAAACCATGACACACCAACCTTTTGAACCTTTTGTAGTGGATATTCAGACACTGTGCAACATCAAAACTTATGAAATGAGAAAACTGGGAAGAACAACGTTGATCTTAAAATACTTAGTCTAAAGAGTCTAATTCCTGTTTCTGGAAATATAACAGACTATACTTAGTTGCTGAGTTAAGACACAGTATTCTAATGTCATATTTAAAGTATGATATTTATGATATTTAAATCTGGAGGCACTACATTCTCTGGTACAACAGTTCCAGAGAAACGGCCTACATATGCTCAAAACAAGGAAGTATCTTATCCTCTACACATGACTAAATAATGAATTTAGGAAAAACAGTTGCCTTGATAGTTCACAGTCAATATGTGTGGCCATTTCACAAGCAATAACTTATAACAAATTCCACTATCCATATGTGCTTGACACAATGGGAATAGGATGTTCTCTGTGCCTCACTGTATTTTGTAGAGTGTCAGATATGTCATCCAGTGAGTCTGTGTGGTTCCCAGAAGGCCCTTCCGTGCCATTCTGTAAACTGCAGACGTGTGTCCTCTTGGCATGGTGCACCCCCACTATCTGACCCTGAATGGCAGCTCCCGCCAGTGTAGCGAACACTTCCATGCCCATTCCTGTATCGTGAGAGAGAACAAAGTTCTTTTTTTATATCCTATATAGGGGGAAGTCGTGGCCTAATGGTTAGAGAGTCGGACTCGTAACCCAAAGGTTGCGGGTTCGAGTCTCGTACCGGCAGGGATTGTAGGTGGGGGGAGTGAATGTACAGCACTCTCTCCCACCTTCAATACCACGACTGAGGTGCCCTTGAGCAAGGCACCGAACCCCCAACTGCTCTCCGAGCGCCGCAGCAAAAAATGGCTGCCCACTGCTCCGGGTGTGTGTTCACGGTGTGTGCGTTCACTGCTGTGTGTGTGCACGTTGGATGGGATAAATGCAGAGCACTAATTCAGAGCATGGGTCACCATACTTGACCACATCACGTCACTTCACTATATAAGTTTCTGCTCTCTATTTCCAATGTATCCTGCTTACAAATAATAATAAAAAAGGATGACGAGAGGAAGTATGATCTATCTAGCTAGCTGTTGTTCTCTCTGTCTGTAAGGAATATAAACCTTCAAATGTCAAAACTTTTTAAACTTTTTTTCAAAACTTTCGAAGACTATGACGAACCAACATTCATAGTTTTTCTTTTTTATTTGCTTTTTTTCTGAGTGAATTTGAATTCTACGGAAGTCCTAAGAGGCTATGGATTATGATTATTTTTCTTTCTTGTTTTCTTGTGATCACGACTTAATTTTCTCGTGATCTCAACCAAAGACTATTTGTCTCAACATAACAAAAGTAGTTTTTTTTTACAATGATTGTTTGATTTTTAAAACACAATGCGTTTACTGCTGCTATAGTAACGAACGCAACTTTGACACGCATCTGATCGACAGATAAACCATGCTCTCTTATACTGTATGTTGTGGATATTTCAGCAAATTTTGCTTCGCTTAGCAATAACGTCTACAACAAATAAATATAAGCTAATCAATCACTGTTAATTTTTTTCCAGAGACAGTATGCTAAACATTTTGTTAAATGGTCAAAGCAACACCGCAATCACAGGCTGCCTTCAGAAGGATGTAGAGAACTATTCTAATATATTTTAGAGCTGTTTGGATTCAACTTTATTTTCCTTTTATTTGAAATAAAATTATATATAATTTGTTTGTGATTTTTATTAGTCATGTAGGATATGCTGACTGATATCATGTGCGTTACAAGCTTGGGATGCTGTTTGAAAAGAGTGTTTATGTGTGTGTGTGTGTGTGTGTGAGAGAGAGAGAGAGTGTGTGTGTGTGTGTGTGTGTGTGTGTGTGTGTGTGTGTGGTTTCCTACAAAGAAATGTAGAAAATACTAAAGTAACTTAACAATAACAGATAGCCTACACAAAATAATCATTAATTAAATGTTAGTAATGAACAATACTGCACAAATTATAGCGATCACGAAGAAGGTCCTTATTCTGTCCCAAACGCATACAGTAAGGTGGATATACAGTATAACACCCCATCAGTTAGCCTATATTCAGGTTCCTACTGCCACCTGTTGGCGCTGTTGTGTAACTTAGAGAACAACTTTTGTTATGTCGAGATCAGAAAAAAATTAAGTCGTGATAACAAGAAACCAACTTTCGTTATCTCAAGATCACGAGAAAATAAAGTCATGATAATGAGAAAACAACTTTCGTTATGTTGAGATCACGAGATAATACGGTTCGGACTGCTGACAGGATTATTGGTGCCCCCCTGCCTACCCTCCAAGAACTGTATACATCCAGAGTGAGGAAAAGGGCTCAGAAAATCACTCTGGATCCATCACATCCAAGCCATCTCCTTTTTGAACTTTTGCCATCTGGTCGGCGTTACAGAGCACCGAATACCAGGACAGCCAGGCACAAGAACAGTTTCTTTCCCCAGGCAATCTACCTCATGAACAGTTAATGTTCTCCCATTGTGCAATTATAGTACAGTATGTGTAATAACCTTATACTTATTTATCACCCTAAACCATAGTACATCCCTACAACTTATTTTATTCTATTCCTATTCCATCTATAGCACACCTGTACATACAATTTATTCTTTTTTTGTGGTTTATATTTATGCATGTGTATTTTATTCACATCTCATTTTTATTATCTGTGTGTTATTGTTGTCTCCGTGTGCTGGAAGCTTGTGACACGATAACAAATTCCTTGTATGTGCAAACATACTTGGCAATAAAGCTCTTTCTGATTCTGATAATAAAGTCGTGATCACAAGAAAACAACTTTTTATGTCGAGATCACAAGATGAAGTCGTGATTACGAGAAAACAAGAAAGAAAAATAATAATCCATGGCCTCTCAGGAATTCCGTAGAATTCCAATTCATTTTAATTCAACTTCCTTATGAAAATTTGAATAGTGATTCTTCCTTTTGCAATCTCAATTCAAATTAAATTCAAATTCAGGAGGACTATAAAAGGTATCCATCAATTCAGTTATGAATGGCACACATGAATGGTGTTACTTATACACAAATGATCATTTGAATTTAGAATATTTTGAGATTTTGACCTGTTCTTAGATCGGTGCTTGATAGAAAAAGATTGTAGAGGATCTGACTGTAACAGTAATGATTGTCAGGGCTCTAAGCAATGAAGAAAGTTTCAAAGTTCAAAGTTTTCTGCCCCCCTCCTCTTAGGACTCTTGTCTGCTTCACATAACATTTCTATAGCCTACTCTATCTTAAGGTGCTCCTGGCAATAAGTTCAATCAAGTTCATTAACAGATTTATAATTAATTTAATCGTTTAGCAGATATTGGCTGATATATATATATATATAGGTTTTTTTTTATTTTTTTTTATGTGGCCCATAATATCTAATTGGCCTATTTCTTGTGAATGTACATGGACAACAGTATATTTGGATGTAACATGCCAAATCTCATTAATTTCTGATGCTATGGGGCTATTAGATTAGCAATTAGATCAGTCATTTATTTGTGACTGTGAATGACAGAATGAATGCTATAATGCTAATGTTGTACACTAGAGAGTCACAGGGCAAGAAATCCTTTTACAAGAAATCCCATTGCCAATGGCTGAATATTTTCTGATTTTCGTTTTGAAGTCAGTTATCTCTTTTGAAACTGACATGTGTTTCTGTAAGCTGTTTCATCGAACCCTAACATACAGTATAATTGGAGATTTAAGATAGTTGACTTTGCATTAACATTTAGAAAGATATATTGCAATTCTATCAGCTTGCCACAATCCAATCATCTACTATTGGTGCTTGGACCACAATGATTGCCATTTAAGACTATTTTCTTACTGTAACCAGTGGCTGAGTCTCGATCCTTCTCATTCCCCCCCCAGAAACATGTTTAGGGAAGAATATGGCACATGGTAGCACTGAATGAGACAGACAGAGAATTAAATGTTTTGGAGTCATGAATCATATAACACATTATATAAGCAAACACAGCTGTTTGAAAACTGCTGTGGTGAGTACTAAATTTACTCACCATGAGTACTTCACAGGAAAGAGGTGGAAACTATAGTGTCACTGTATATTTGTTTGCAATTCAAAACTAATTTACATTTAGTCTTCCCCCTATGCAGGAAATGTCCTTAACTGCTGAACATCCTTAACGCTGAATGTGTAAAACAACAGAAAACTATAGGCAGATAATATTGGGCTTACACTCATGAAGGTGTCAAACAGACAGCACCATGTGAAGTACCAGCCGAAACTGAAGGCAGGGGACATGGTGTCCAGTGGGGTATACCAGAGCATAACGTATGATAGGACCCCAAGTGGCATTGTGAACACAATCCTACGTAAAGAGCGTGGATAAGCAGAGCGGCACATGATGAACAATCGGCATATTAAAAAATGTCTTTGAAAGTGTACACCATCTATTACTATTTATATGCTCAACATTTGTAATACACATGTAAGCAACCTGTGGTCCAGCTGTGAAATATTTAAATGAGATTGGAGGAAGTGCTTCACACCCATTCTGACATTAACCAGTACACTCACCAAGGAATAAGTTTGCCAATTCTGGTCCGGCCACTCTTGCTCACGGCATATCCAATCAGAGGATCCGAAATGGCATCCCAAGCTCGACCAAGGAAGAGAATGATGGATGCAGAGAAAGCTCCCATCTATAGCAAACATAAGGATAGAAGAAAATCTCTTCTAACATACTTACTGTGCACCATTTTTGTAACATAATTTCTTTTGTAGTATAAAATGCAGTTACACAATGTTCTACCATGCTGTTAAAGTATATTAATATATGAACTTTCTCAAGATCTTTCATATTCCCTTTAACATACTTCCTGTGCTAACAGTTTAGAGTTGTAGTAGTGTTGAACATGGCATGCAAACATGACATGCAAAGTGAGGAAGTGTTGAGGATGGAGCATCATGCACATAATATAATGTGGCACATTTACACAATTGTGTGTAAACAGGCCACTGTGAAACTGAATTTGTACAGAGGATATATGGTATATATGGTATTCATTACTGGCAGCTGCTAAAAACCACATCTTTTATTCATATATACACACCTTCACAACATCCAATAAAAAGATCTGCATGAAAAAGCCCTTGGCGGTTCCAGTCATTTGATAAGGCATTCCTCCAACTGCATAGCAGAGTTTCCTGGATAAAAGGATGCCAGGAGTTTTCTGCACAAGATCAACATGTATGCCTCATGTGAATGATTTTGTGAATAGTGTTATTTCAACACGGAAAATGTTGAATTTTAATAAAGCACGTCTCTTGAAATTAAAAATATAAATATGTACACTGCTGTTCAAAAGTTTGGGATCAGTAAGATTTTTAATGTGTTTTAAAAAAGTCTCTTCTGATCATTATGGCTGCATTTATTTCGCCAAAAATACATAAAATACAGTAATACTGTACAATATTATTACCATTTAAAATACTGGTTTTCTATTTTAATATACTTTAAAATATAATTTATTTCTGTGATGCAAAGCTGAATTTTCATCAGCCATCACTCCAATCTTCATTGCCACATGATCCTTCAGAAATCATTCTAATATGCTGATTTATTATCAATGTTGTAAACAGTTTTGCTGCTTAATATTTTTTGGAACCTGTTATTAGGATTATTTGATGAATAAAGTTAAAAAGAACAGTGTTTATTTAAAATAGAAATCTTTTCTAACAATATATTAGAATATATTAAATATTAGAATAGATTATTATTACTTTTTATCAATTTAACACATCCTTGTTGAATTAAAGCATTCATTTCTTTCAAAAAAGAAAGAAAAAAAAAGACTGACCCCAAACTTTTGAACAGTAGTGTATATTGTTACAAAAGATTTCTATTTTGAATAAATTATGTTCTTTTTAACGTTTTATTCATCAAAGAATCCTGAAAGAATTATCACAGGTTACAAAAAAATATGAAGCAGCAAAACTCTTGCCAATATTGATATTAAATCAGCATATTAGAATGATTTCTGAAGGATCATGTGACACTGATGAACATGGCATGCAAACATGACATGCAAAGTGAGGAAGTGTTGAGGATGGAGCATCATGCACATAATATAATGTGGCACATTTACACAATTGTGTGTAAACAGGCCACTGTGAAACTGAATTTGTACAGAGGATATATGGTATATATGGTATTCATTACTGGCAGCTGCTAAAAACCACATCTTTTATTCATATATACACACCTTCACAACATCCAATAAAAAGATCTGCATGAAAAAGCCCTTGGCGGTTCCAGTCATTTGATAAGGCATTCCTCCAACTGCATAGCAGAGTTTCCTGGATAAAAGGATGCCAGGAGTTTTCTGCACAAGATCAACATGTATGCCTCATGTGAATGATTTTGTGAATAGTGTTATTTCAACACGGAAAATGTTGAATTTTAATAAAGCACGTCTCTTGAAATTAAAAATATAAATATGTACACTGCTGTTCAAAAGTTTGGGATCAGTAAGATTTTTAATGTGTTTTAAAAAAGTCTCTTCTGATCATTATGGCTGCATTTATTTCGCCAAAAATACATAAAATACAGTAATACTGTACAATATTATTACCATTTAAAATACTGGTTTTCTATTTTAATATACTTTAAAATATAATTTATTTCTGTGATGCAAAGCTGAATTTTCATCAGCCATCACTCCAATCTTCATTGCCACATGATCCTTCAGAAATCATTCTAATATGCTGATTTATTATCAATGTTGTAAACAGTTTTGCTGCTTAATATTTTTTGGAACCTGTTATTAGGATTATTTGATGAATAAAGTTAAAAAGAACAGTGTTTATTTAAAATAGAAATCTTTTCTAACAATATATTAGAATATATTAAATATTAGAATAGATTATTATTACTTTTTATCAATTTAACACATCCTTGTTGAATTAAAGCATTCATTTCTTTCAAAAAAGAAAGAAAAAAAAAGACTGACCCCAAACTTTTGAACAGTAGTGTATATTGTTACAAAAGATTTCTATTTTGAATAAATTATGTTCTTTTTAACGTTTTATTCATCAAAGAATCCTGAAAGAATTATCACAGGTTACAAAAAAATATGAAGCAGCAAAACTCTTGCCAATATTGATATTAAATCAGCATATTAGAATGATTTCTGAAGGATCATGTGACACTGAGGACTGGAGTAATGATGCTGAAAATTCAGCTTTGATCACAGCAATAAATTATATTTTAAAGTAGGCTATATTAAAATATAAAACCATTATTTTAAATTGCAATAATATTTCACAGTATTACAGATTTTTCTGTATTTCAGATCAAATAAATGCAGCCTTGATTAGCAGAAGAGACTTCTTTAAAAAAAAAAAACATTACAAATCTTACTGATCCCAAACTTTTGAACAGCATATTTAAAAGTCACCAGCAAAATGAGCATATCTTATTGTTCAACTCTTTTTAGAGGTGTTCCGACATCTTTTACAGTTTTTCGATGCCGACGCGCTTTAAGTTACTGTTATTGGCACCATCAAACAAACCCTCTGATGTTTACAAAGAATAAAAATGTTATATCATACCGACTGAGTGTCGTCATTTTCCGTCACGCAGGCTATGTTCTCATCGGTGCGATTATCCAGTATATTCCCGTTGTTGTTGGCCATCGTTCAGTTATCGAGGAAAATAATTGCCCGTTAGTTTTTCTGTCTCTTATACTTTTTGACAAGTAGGCGTGGCTTTAGCTCCTCTACAAAGAAAAAACATTGGCCAAGTTTCGCAGTACTCAACGAGATTCTGCTGCGTTCATTTCTAGCGCTACTGTTTAGGAGTTGATAGTGTTGCCATAGAAATGCATAATTCCGAGTCCCACCGAGAACTCGTCAAGTGTTGTCATCTTGAACCTTCGGTAATTTCGACAGGGCGTGAGTGCAGCTTTATTATTTCTGATGTCAGGTTGTCGTCACGTGTTTTCAACCTTTATCTTCTTTCCTAAGCAACTTTAGAGTTTTTTCCTAGAACGCAGATTGAAACATTATGACATGGCATTGTATTCTCTGGTGTGATAACAGTTTATTATAACATTACCATTTATTTCATTATGGCTATTTGGCAATGATTTTAATATCTAAAGGATTTTTCACATTACCTTGTGTTTTTGGTCACTATATAATTCCCAGACTTTAATTTGTGTTGTTTCATATTTTGATGACTTGCTTTTTATTTTAAAAATGTGGAAAGAAATAATAGGATGAGCAATGGATTTGCAGTTCTGATACAAATTAAATGCGATATGTACCGAATAAAGGACTTCAATGAAGATTAAAAAAGAAAGAAAGAAAAAGTGAAACGTCCTGAGGTGTGTACACTCATTTTTTTATTGCAACCAGAAAGCAAGCACAAGTTCATATTAAGTAAATCTGCACATCAAATTATAAATAATATAAATTTGGCATTCACCAAGATGCATGAATGACAATACAATATCTTACAAAATTACTCCATTACAAGTTACAAATTACAACCGTGGTATCAAGTGAGTAGTGTAATACTTACAGTCCAGTTATCTCCATATAATCAAACTAACAGTCAAAGTGTCATCTGTATTTAAGTCAAAGTGTCTCTGTTTTTCTTCTGCTTTATTTCAGATGGCACATGTCTAACAGTAGTATTTATTTAGAAATATATGTATATTTATCCTGTGATGTGACCCTGTTCCCCTCACACACACACACGACGCGTTAAAACAGCATTTGAACAGTCAATAGCAAATACTTAAACCAATAACAAAACATACTTACAGTCGCTGATTCAGAAGTGCCAGATTGTCTTAAAGTCGGAATTGACCCAATTTTTTTTTTTTAGAAATAGCCTTTGTGCATGGCGTCCATAAAATGTGTTGCACAAATTTGAACATCTGGGTTGTGCTGTTCTGTTGTAAATAAATCTTAACCAATGATTCCTAATTGCATCTACTTCCGGAAGGC
>NW_015549558.1:1240680-1293576 GCF_001515605.1 Sinocyclocheilus anshuiensis | reverse complement strand
GCACACAGCGTCTTCACGACATGGCTGCAGCGTCAACAAAACTACAGTGAGAATAAAAGTTATGCCTTCTTTCTTTGCATAAACATTTGGGCGGCGTTATGCAAATCTTCCCACATCTTGACGTAGACATGTGGGGGCGTGTTAGAACGAGCTGTTTTAGGTAGGAGAGGTTGACTCTTAAATTTTGTAAAGAATATCTCTTTGGATTTGAGACTTTAGTCTTTGCAACTTTACAGATCTTCTTTATGCACCAAGAACTTGTAACACTCCAAAGAGAAAGGAAAAATTGAAATCGCATCATATGACCCCTCTAAGTTTGTAATTTTCGCCACTAGAGGGCGCGTATTCAAAACAAACAGAGACAAAGGCGTAGTTTGATGACGCTACGACTGAGTGTGGAATCATGGGAGTTGTGGTCTTCATCCCCACAGACGATGCAATCTGACGGGACTCGGGCAGAAATCATGTTCATGGATGAGCTAATGATTTATTAATGTAGTAGATTGAAGCAGGGTGAGGCTGAAAGCTCTCGAAGCAAAACGAGGCCGCTGAACGAGCGTGACACTAGGACTGGGAATCGATTCCAAAAAGAATCGATCCGAGGCGTTGGGAATTGAGAGTCGATTCCAAAGGTTGGAATCGATTCAATCAAGGGGAATCGACTCCTCATTCAGAGCCTTTTTCAGTTCAACAAAGCTCATCTATGGGTGTCTCTCAAACGGAAGGCTGCATCCTACGAAGGCTGCACACATTTAAATTCACGAAAATAAACTGAAAGAAAACGAGTCCGTACTGAGATCATCTGAATTTTAAGATGCAGCCTTCCGTTTGAGAAGCACCATTCACTTCCCTCATGCTCGCTAAAAGCCATAATTACGAGAGTTGTGAGATAAAGGATTATTTGTATTTTTAGATTTTTTATTACCATTCGCCTCCCTCATGCTCGCTAAAAGTGATTAGAATTCTTATTAGTTTCCTGAATCAGATAGATAGTTTTAATTAACCAGTTCAAAAAACGATGAGGTTATTTTACGGTGGAACTGGCTTGTCCACAATTTTGAACGCTGCACGACAGAATAGATCATGACGTGATCGAGGGTCTTTATCTTATTTACATATAAAATACAAATTTTTAAAAACATTTCTATTATGATTATTATACATTTTTTTATTTAACATGGACATCACAGTTACATTGGACAAACCATATGCACTTGCTCAAGTGTTTTAGCGCACATGCTAATTTTCAACACCAGTCCACGGGAGGCTTTTCAGAAAGCAAAAGCAAAAACAATTAAATAAAAAAGAAAGTAAATGAATAAAATAAAACCAATAACAATACTAATAATAATAATAACAACAATGTTAACAATAAAAGTAATAATAACAATACTAATAAAAAAAAGGGAAAAAAAAATTGATCAAGGGTCTTGATCTTATTTCCATCTAAAATACTATTTTTTTTTTAACATTTCTATCAGCCAATGATAATTATAAAAGAAAACGTCCCGAGCATAGATCAGTGGCCGAGAGCGCATCTGATTGAGATATACCACGAGCTCTATAAGTTATTGTTAATGTTCTGGTTATTTTGTTTCAGTGTACAGCGTGTTAATTTTGTGCAACGCATAGGCCTACAGTCAAAGTAAACTTCATCATTCAGCTGAACTGTGCACATTTACATTTAGTCATTTTGATCGGAGGATTTCTACAAAACAAAACCGGAATCGAGGGGTTAAGACGTCATTGGCAGGCGACACAATGACACTATGGACACGGTTTGTGCCACTAGTTAAAATTGCTTATTTCTCTGGATTTAAACATTCTTTGAAACATTTGGGATAATGTAAGTACACAAGTCAGCAAAATATATAACACTGTTCTAGTGGGTTTTGGATATTTTAATTAAACAATCTTACATATTGTGCCTTTAACATAGCAACACTTACATGCAGTAACTTGGAATAATTTTTTGCACTTAAAGGATTAGTTCACTTTCAAATAAAAATTTCCTGATAAATTACTCACCCCTATGTCATCCAAGATGTTTACGTCTTTCTTTCTTAAGGTCACGCTTGACGTAGGCGGAAGTACCGACTCAGTCAGTGTTTACAAATGTGGAGAAGGAGGACCGTTCAAAAGTTGTTGTATGTTCAATGACACATATTCAAATGTCTTTGTGTCAGTTTAAAATGGTCACTTCGTGTGCGTATCCTGGATGTTTAAATCTTTCGAAACCTAACTTCCGCCTACGTCAAGCGTGACTTTTTCAACGTAATTACGTATTACGTGAAGTCATGGACGCGCATCGCAGAGCAGTGTAAGGCACGCATTTTTGTTTATAAAGCATATACTTTTTTTTTTCTTTTAGAAAATGACCAATCGTTTCGCTAGATAAAACCCTTATTCCTCGTCTGATATCGTGTAGAGCCCTTTGAAGCTGCACTGAAACTATAATTTTGACCTTCAACCGTTTGGTAGCCGTTGAAGTCCACTATAAGGAGAATAATCCTGGAATGTTTTCATCAAAAGCCTTAATTTCTTTTCGACTGAAGAAAGAAAGACGTAAACATCTTGGATGACATGGGGGTCAATTTGACAATTTTAATTTGAAAGTGAACTAATCCTTTAAGTAAACCGATTACTTCATAAGAAGTGCATGGCTGTACTTAATAGTTGCAGACTAAGGTACCTCATTTTAACAGTGTAACATACAGCGTTTATTGGAACTAAGTACATACACAACAGTGCTTTATAATGTTATATGTCTCCTTTACGGCATATTGCATCATTAGAATTCCTTTGTGCACCTTTGTACCTGTTAATTTAAGGAAAAAAAATAATGCCGTAAGACACTATCACTCTTCAGCTGGACAGATCTCCACACTACTGTTGGTGACCCGTATCCCATACCAGCCTGCCCAAAACTGTGTATCCACCCCTCCATGAGTGAAACGGATAAACCGAACCCCAGGTCCATAATCCTTAAAGACATGTATCATCTGAAATAAAGCAGAACAAATACAGAGACAATGACGCCTAGACTGTTAGTTTGATTATAGGGAAATAACTGGACTGTCAGTATTATGCTACTCACTTGACACCACGGCTCATCATTCCACTGTTGAAAAAAAACTTTCCGAGGCTGAAAAGTACAGATGGGTTTTTTCCTCCGATCAAGCAACTCCACACTGATCTCATACTGACAACCACAATCAAAGCGTGGGACATACCTGCAGATAACACATCCCATAAATGTGCTTTCATAATAGAACCTGATTTTTAAGTAACCCTGGTACTGCATTTAAAGGGACAGTTCTCCCAAAAATGATCATTCTGTCACCATTACTGTGGAACACAAAAGAAGACTTTCTGAAAGTCAACGGGGTTTAAAAAACACTGGAGCACATTGACTTTAAAAAAAAAAAAAAATTTCCTTTATATTCCAAAAAAAGAGTGTTTTTTTCACATAAAGTTACAATTTATACAGATTCTTGCAATAATAATAATAAAACAACTATGACAATAACATAAATATTTAAATCTTAATATGATGACCCAGATGGACTGGTCATTCACAGAAAATGTGTCAAATTCAGCACCAAAAAAAAAAATTAAAAATGAAATTCACCACCTAAGATAGAGGAGCAATTTGAGCAAACACTCACCAGTCTGATATTTTGATATGAGGTTGTAGTTGATCCATGAAAGCGGCACTGTAGCCTTCTTTCTTCAAATCTATCAGCTGTTGCTTCAAACATAACCTGAGGACAAAGTTTATCTGTGATTCATGTGTGGATTGGCTTGCTGATTGATTGATAATCATATATTGACAAATAAATAAGCTCAAAACTGTGTTACAAGATCTAAATTATCAAATGTACCCATAAGAAGTTACAAAACATTTTGTGACCGTCTCATCCGGAAATGGTTTCCTATTTTCCTCTGCCACCCAGCGGTGACCTCCATTCTGTACAATCTTCCATCCTTGAAGTTTATCTAAAAAGAACATCAGAGAAGCAAAAATTCACACAATGACACTTGTTCAAACGTATCTATGTGAATCAGGGTTATTATTAACTAAAACTAAAATTTAAACCATAAAAAAAATATCACTTGAAATATAATAAACGTTAACTGAAATAAAATATAAATTAAAAACTAATTTTATTTCAGCTACTTGCCAAGGCAACATTTCTCATTTTCCTTTAGTACTAAAATAACAAACTAAAACGGAAATAACAATTAATAACTACAAATAAAAATTATTTTTTATAGTATATCAGTGATACTGATGTGAATCACCTTCTGCCCTGGGATTCTTGAGCAAGTTACGTCGTTTCTTAGTTAAGAAGTAAAACTGGCGCCAGTTGACTGGTGGTCTGGAAACATCTTGTGGCTGGATCCCCTCTCTCCGACAGCGCTCTCTCCAGTGTGAGGCACTGTCCACCAGCTCCTTCCACTCATGACACACCAGACGACAGACTCGCACCACCTGATGAGCAGGCAGATTCAGTAGGATCTCCTCAACCACAGCTAGAGGAACATCTGAACGCAGACCTGAGCACTGACAGAGGAAGAAAGATTCAGTTCTAATCCTGTTGGAAAATCCAGCTCTGGAACATGGTTGCTGGTTTTTAGCTGGTTATCAACTATAATCTTCCAAACCCCAGTTTGACCACTTTAAGCTGGCAACTGGTTTATTGCCAGTCTACCAGCTTGAACCTCCTAGAAACCAGTTACCATGTTCTGCTGGGGGAGGCAACAAACAAACAAACAAAAACAGCTGGTCTTAGCTGGTTTAAAGTGGACTCCCAGCCTGACCAGCTAAAGAAGTGGTCAAAACCAATCTAAAAACAGCCTGCAAACCAGCTATGACCAGGCTAGAAGAGCAGCTAGACCAAATACCAGTTTCAGCGGGTTTTTTTCTCTCTCACATCTATCATCTTAAAATGGATTTTCCAGCAGAAAAGAAAGTTTATTTCTGCATTTGGGCCTATGTCTGGGCCAGTTTGATGTGTTAATTCTCTCAAATCAACACTAAGCAACTTACTGAGTCTAATCTGGGTTTCCTTCAAGCAACATTGATGTTCCCGCTCTCTCCTGACCTATTCTTGTTTTTGATATGGCATTTGTCTTTTATAAGACACTTGTGCGAGTCTGGACATACGGGTGTGCAAACCCGGAAGTTACGTCCCTCGGTCTGTCGAAGCTACACTTATCCAACTGAAACCCAAACAGTAGTCGCTATTTCGCATTAGTTACAGTCTCAGTCAGACTCAGTCATAGTTCTTTTAAACAGCGATAACGACACTTATTGTGGCAGCACACTAATCTGCTTCTGGAAAATGTGAATATGTCTGGCAGTGAAGCGTCTTGAAGGTTCACTTCAAGCAGATCCGTTATATATGTTCTTCTTTCCGATTTAGATATCGTATTAAGCCACACGTACCATGATTCTGGTCAGAATGCAAATATATTCCTTAGGATTTACATGTTTACCGAGACCCAAATCGGAAGTAACGTTACTGATGTGGGAAGCTTGCGTTTAGCCTACGTCATGGCTCCTCCTACAACACTGACGAATGCGATATGATGATGACACGTCACGGAGAAGTGCATTACTGTACCAGACAGCTTTTATTACCATCTCGAAAAGTTGTTTGTGTACATGGACTGTGTTCACGCCAACTAACAAAAAATAGTCTAATAATTATTTTGGAACGTTTTGATAACGTTTAGATGAAGAATATGAACAATGTATAAATAATGTTTTTTTCTAGCGTTTTAGACTAATTAAAAACTTTTAAGCATTTACTAATAATAAAAAAAGAATTCAAAATGAAGCTAAATAACTGTTGAAGGTTAAAAGAGACAAGTATTTAAAAAGACCTATTATTGTACACTTGAGGTCTTTGTTTAAGCTGCACCAGTACAGATAACATTACCTGCAGCAAATAATCAAGGTTCCCTACTGATTACAAATTATAGCTGAAAATTAAATGACCACAAGGTGCAGTTCATTTTAAAGTGTTGCAATAAGATTGCATGTTGAAGGCAGTTGATGAGATGAGTTATTATATCTTGTTTTCATGCATCTGCTCTATATATCAATTTTGCATTTGTAACAGTTGTAAAAGAATGTAAGAAATGTATAGTGGAAAGGGAGTGATTGAAGCTGTAAGGGCTTTTGCGACCTTTGCAAACATTTCCAATCATTGAAGCCATAGTAAAAATACCATATTTACAGAAGTACGTTACGTGTTTCCTTCATTCTGCAGCCAGAAGTAACTGATAACATGTTGTCTCCATGAAGATAGTTTTATATAAGAGCTTACCTCTGCAGACATTACTCCAAAAAAATATTTTATTTTATTCATTGTTTTTATTGACATGCATAGATATAAGATATGTGTACAGAAAAAAACATAAAAATATTAAAAAAAAGAATAAAGAAAATTTATGAGCAATAATTCTTCAGCAAATTATACTTTACAAACAAATCAAACAACTCTGACCAGTGCTTATTAAAATGATTTTAATAAATTTCTAAACGATATAAAAATGTGATGTGAGAACCCTACATTTTTTAATAAAATGTTTTGTTGAAATAATATTTTTCGGAAAGCACATAGTCATTCATATTTGTTCATATTATATTTTATATCTTAAAATGAGAGTGAGAAAGATCATTCACTTTATCAAATGTGACCCTGGACCACAAAACCAGTCATAAGGGTCCATTTTTTGAAATTGAGATTTATATATCATCTGAAAGCTGAATAAATAAGCTTTCCATTGATGTATGGTTTGTTAGGACAATATTTGGCCGAGATACAACTATTTGAAAATCTGGAATCTGAGGGTGCAAAAAATTCGAAATACTGAGAAAATCGCCTTTAAAGCTGTCCAAATGAAGCTCTTAGCAATGCATATTACTAATAAAAAATTAAGCTTTGAAATATTTAGGGTAGGAAATTTACTAAATATCTTCATGGAACATGATCTTTACTTAATATCCTGATGATTTTTGACATAAAAAAAAAGATAATTTTGACCCATACAATGTTTTTTTGTTTGTTTGCCTATTGCTACAAATATACCCCAGCGACTTAAGATTTTTGTGGTCCAGGGTCACAAGTGTATCTTCTCAAAATAGGTCAATAAGACTTAGGTTGAAAACACATCTTGTGTATAATTGTTGGTATACCAAAGGCTATATTTCTCATAACACTTCTTTTAATATATTTTTATATGCAGTAAAAGGATAACAATTACAAATACAAAACATATTTCACTAAATATGTTATTCCAAAAAGCAGGCAAGGAAATCTGAGATCTACTAAAAATTGAACGAATATATTTGTTTGACATGGCATTGAAAAGACATGGGTCAACAAATAAGTTAGTGTTGTCAAAAATTAGGAGAGTGTAGAGAACCTTTAGGGCCAGACTTGACGAAAGGTTTGATACAATCAGGAATTGCACCAAAACAATGGCATATTCTCGGCTCCTGGGGGGGATTGGGGAAAAAAATTCTTACATAAAATGTTAATAAGTGATACAATATTATTTTCTGCTTGTGAATATATTCGCAGTCGATATGTAGGCTAAACAGACTGTAAATGTTCACACGGTTAATCAGCATAAGACAATAAAATAAGCACAAAAAAAAAAAATCACAGCAGCTTCGAACCCATATAAAATAGTTCGTGTTAGTATACGGCAGGTATACTATACAGATAGTATTCAACCACACTGATAGAGGAGGGTCATTTCATTCTCTACAATCAGATAATCAAGTGGCTTCCAAAGTATTTATACGAGAAAATAACGGCAAAACAACTTGGAAATAGCGTTACTGAGTTTCTGAAGAAAATATACCATGTTTTTACTATAGTAAATATAGTTTAACGATATTGTAATTAACATTAAACCATAGCAGCCGCAAATTTACCATGGTCTGAGAGTCCATGAAATGTACTTTAATATCATAAACCATAAAATGTAGTCAGCTTTCTACTGTGGTTCATTTTCATAATAGGTTAACACAGGTCACAAGTTAACACGGTCACATTTCCTTGATTCAGCCAGCCGCACAATGTGACGCTGAACCTGAACCAGTGTAGTTCGGTAGCTCAGTGGTTCATTACTAGCGTCGTTTAGCGCGTGTTCGAAACGTACCAAACAGACCTTTTGGATTATTTTCCGTACTTAAGCCGCTACGGGCGATCATACCAATAATTTGTAATCTTTACAAGAGTACCAAAATCATGTAATGAGCAACTGTGCGTTTAGTAGACAGCTTAATATCACGTCAGTTTGTGCTTTCAGAATCGACGAATCTGCTGCGGTCGTTCCATCACATCCGGAGCGGAGACCTGAACCAGGAAGTTGGTCACCAGATAACACGGTCACCAGTTAAACCGTAACACCTGTAACAGAAGGCTACGTTCGGTTTGGGATCTCGTTAAACATGTGATTATAAGGATTAATTATATTCTGACTCAGCGAGTTTGGAATCTAGAATGCTACTGTGTGTAACTAATGCGATATCTAAACCGAAAAGCAGTACATATAACAGATCTGAGCCGTCAGAAGTGAGCCGTCGGTGCTCCACTGCTAGACTATTCCAGGTTCATTCAATGCTGCCGCATTAAGAGTCGTTATCACTGGTTAGAAGAACGTTCTTTGACATATCATTAATGCGAAGGTAGCTAGGTTACTTGTGTTTCAGTTTTTTACTGCAACATCGTCAGACTATGAGACATAACCTACGTTTCCACCCGTAGGTCCAGACGCGCAAGAGTGACTTATAAAGCAAATATAATATCAAAAACAAAAATGGGCCAGTCAGAGAGCGGACAATTTCATGTTGCTTCGAGGGACTTTAAACCCAGATCAGACTCAGTAAGTTGTTGAGCTCTTTGGTTTCCGTTACAGCCAGTTGTTAAAGCGTTAAATCAAATGCTAGTCGAAATGGACTGACTTGCCATATGACAGGTAGATCATCTTGGACCAGCATTAAGCCAGATGGTCATGCCATGTTACAAAGGTCAGGGTGGAACATGGTATAGCTGATGACCAGCTAAAAACCAGCAACCATGTTCCAGAGCTGGATTTTCCAACAGGATTAGAACTGAATCTTTCTTCCTCTGTCAGTGCTCAGGTCTGCGTTCAGATGTTCCTCTAGCTGTGGTTGAGGAGATCCTACTGAATCTGCCTGCTCATCAGGTGGTGCGAGTCTGTCGTCTGGTGTGTCATGAGTGGAAGGAGCTGGTGGACAGTGCCTCACACTGGAGAGAGCGCTGTCGGAGAGAGGGGATCCAGCCACAAGATGTTTCCAGACCACCAGTCAACTGGCGCCAGTTTTACTTCTTAACTAAGAAACGACGTAACTTGCTCAAGAATCCCAGGGCAGAAGGTGAGCCACTGGACAGAAAATATTAAATATTTTTAATAAAGCAGTATGCTTCATATTCTGGACTGCATTTCCCAGAAGCATCGTCAACCTAAGTTGATCATTGAAGCCATTGGTGGCAGTAGTTTTTACTATCTATAGGCTTACGATGCTTTTGGGAATCACAGTGGTAGAATTTTGCACTGTGTTGATATTCCTCAAGTATTTTATTTTTCATCTTCACGTGTTCCAGACTCTTTGTTTTGCAGTTATAGAATATCCAGTTTTCATACTGTGGATTTTAATGTAAAAAATTTGGTGGCTTGACATAAGGTGCATATAGAAAGTAAAGGTGTAAGAAAGTGCCAAATTTTTAAAAAATTCCCCTTAATTTAGAGTTGATTATTTCTGGTGGGGGACCAGATAGCAAGCTGAAATTTTCACAGATACATGTCCTCGATAGCATTCTGCTGTAAAATTTGAGTATGTGATTCTGCTGGTTACAGTGCTAGAGCTAGTAAAAATCTGGGGAAAAGCCTACAGGATTCATGTATTGTTAGATATGAATGTAGTATAAGCATAACAAATAATACAAATTAACAGTATTTTAGATTAATTATGTTTATGATTGACACACCATAGCTTTTGTTTGTTAATGAGGTCTAAAACAGTGGTTTTCATGAAGGGGGCTAGGGACCACGAGGGGGCCTCGGCAAACATCCAAATGTTAAAAAATTTCACTTTTTCACGCGTTCTCAACCCCATTAAAAAGAAAACCCTAAAAATGTTCTGCATGAATGCTATACTTAAAGGGTTAGTTCACCCAAAAATGAAAATTAGTCCATAAATTACTCACCCTCAAGTCATCCTAGGTGTATATGACTTTCTTCTTTCAGACGAATCCAGTTGGAGTTATATTAAAAATGGTCTTTGATCTTTCAAGCTGTTTAATGGCACTCAGCGGGTGTTGCATGCATCAGTCCAAAAGAAGTTACATAAAAAGCGCCCGTCCATAAAAAAAGTGTCTCACACGGCTCCGGGGGGTGAACAAAGAAAGGCCTTCTGTAGCGAATCGATGCGTTTTTGTTAGAAAAATATCCATATTCAAAACGTAATAATCACTTTAATCTAGCTTGCGCCAGCAGTTGTACACAGAAGCAGTTCCGGGAGCATGACGTATGAGTTCAGCGTTGCGCATGCGCCGGTGAGTCTCGTGAAAACCAACGTTTGTTTACAGGATCAAAGGAAGCAAAGTTTCCTTATTTTAGCAAAGGAAAACCAGTCTCCTCTTGGCTTATATCGAAATCCTCCGACATTCTTCTTTACAAATCCTCGTTTTGTACTTCTAATTAGTGACCGTTGTTTTGTTTTGATCTCTCCGCTTTTGAACTTATACGTCATTCCCCCGGAACTGCTTCCAGTGTACAACAGTGAGCGCAAGCTAAATTAAAGTGATTATTACGTTTTAAATATGGTTGTTTTTCTTACAGGAGGCCTTTGTTCACCCCCCGGAGCCGTGTGAGACACTTTTTTTTTTATTAAGGATGGGCGCTTTTTATTTAACTTCTTTTGGACTGATGCATGCAACACCCGCTGAGTGCCATTAAATAGCTTGAAAGATCAAAGACCATTTTTAATATAACTCTGACTGGATTTGTCTGAAAGAAGAAAGTAATATATACACCTAGGATGACTTGAGGGTAATTTATGGGCTAATTTTCATTTTTGGGTGAACTAACCCTTTAACTAGGACCCCCTAAAAAGATTTAGGACTGAGACTCAAATCCTTCCCGTTGTAAATTGACCCTAAATGTGGAACCCTGAGCACTATTGATCATTACATTTGACCTTAAATTATAAGTCTAAAGAACAACAATGTGCAAATGTTGTAGGCCATGATGGCCACTGTGGTTAAACCACATAAAATACAAATATTGGTTTTGCAATACCAATATACAGAGGTAATGGTCAAGCAGTGTTCATTGAACCGCTAGATATGAAATTACCCTAAATTCACTTAATATTTAAACAATTAATTTTAACACTTAGTTTGCCACCTTATTCCCTTCTGAAAAAGCAATGCCAGTGTCACTTGCTTCATTTATATAATGTGCTCCTCTGCTGGTCTGATTAGAGGAGTTCAGTGGATGGAAGATTGTACAGAATGGTGGTGACTGCTGGACAGTAGAAGATAATTCTGTAGAAATCCCACATTTCACAGTCGCAAAATACTTTGTCACCTCTTACTGGTAAGCTTGAAATTACTTATTCTTCAGCTGAAAAGTCAAACCTAAATAAATTTATTTTAAAATGCTTTTTTTATTCAGTTTAGCTAAAAGGACAATAGCGAGGCCTTCTTTGTCACCCATAAACTTTGTCCTCAGGTTATGTATGAAGCAACAGCTGATAGATTTGAAGAAAGAAGGCTACAGTGCTGCTTTCATGGATCAACTACAACCTCATATCAAAATATCTGACTGGTGAGCGTTTGCTCAAACTCTAATTTTACAGTATCAGTGGTTCCTTTATTATACCAATTAATAAAGTTTATTTTGTGAATGTTTTGTCTGGTGCAGGTACGCCCCGCGCTGCGATTGTGGGAGCATGTATCAAATCTGTGTAGAGTTGCTTGATCAGAAGAAGAAACCCATCAATACCTTTGAGCCTGAACCAGTTTTCTTTCCACAGTGGAACGATCAGCAGTGGTGTGAAGTGAGTAGAATAAAATACAATCAGCTGAACCTGATAAAAATAACTGTGTCATTCTCACCAAATATACATTTTTACAAAAATTTCAGATGACACATGTCTTTAAGGATTATGGACCTGGGGTTCGGTTTATCCGTTTCACTCATGGTGGGAAGGATACACAGTTTTGGGCAGGCTGGTATGGGATACGGGTCACCAACAGTAGTGTGGAGATCTGTGCAGCTGAAGAGTGATAGTGTCTTACTGTCTGAATTTGTTCTTTGTTATGAGAAACGCTGTTATATGTAAATGTAAATTTAAAGGCCTTATAAAAGTTAAAAGTGCATCTCTCAGTGTTGTACAAAACTTGAAGACTGTATTTGAAGACTCATCGTTCTGTATTTTTTATTTTTGTACTACATATAAATCCATTTTTAGATGTTTATATTTCCAAAGGCCTTAATTATCAGTGCATTCGTATTATCTCCCAAAAACTGTGTTGCACTGAGACTGAGTACCCGAAACAGACTCATTCATGTTTTGTTAATAAGGAGGGCCATCACTTGCGTTTCAGATATGTTCCCATAACATGAATTTATCTTTATCTACATTGTCATCATTTTTAAATACTTCTTTTAATATGTATAATTGCATATATGCAGCTGCTGTTTGAAAGGATTGCTTAAAACTAAAGTAATGGGGGAGGGAGCTATACCGCCCGCTTAATTATTTTTCATCATGTGATTAAATATTTAAAAAGGGCCCATCATATACAGCTGTCCATATTAGAGAAATAACATGAGAAAACTGATTTTGATCATTTCCCCCCTCCATGACAAGTTTATCCTAGTCTAAAAAATGTATTTGTTATATACGTTTTGGTAAAGTGGCAGTGTATAAAACTATGTAAATATTTGTCACCACACTGAAATACTATGAATATTTTTAAAAGAAGATCAGAATCTGAATAGTTTCTGTATATATAATTTTTTATATTTTTATTTAAAATACAAATTTCTTAGATATTCCCCAGTGACTCAACTTGACATAATGTGGGACAAGTCATATTCAGCTGATAACAGACATCACACATATATTAAACTAATTACTTCAAAAGTGGCACACAAAATGAGTCAAGAGACTACAATCTGCACACATATCATCCTATCATATGACATGAGTATCAAGGTATATGATGGGGAAAAAAACTGTTGAATAAAACCTATTGTTACTTTCCTGATAAAAACCTGTACAAAAATAAAACAATCCTGTTGGTTTACACCCAGATTTGTCTTTGAAGATGCTGCTGTGTCCAGCTCATAAAATAACACATTTGCATGTCTTCTGGGATCCTGGGGGCCCTAGAGCTGCTAATACTGCCTCATCAAATACATTCTTTAGTCCTTTCTGTAACATAGGAAAAAAAGTGAATCGGTTTGTTACACAAATAAAGAAAAACACTTAAAACTTGGCTTTATAAACAACATACCGACACGCGTAACCTACCTGTGTTAGAGCAGAGCATTCAACATATTTCACTGCCTTTAAGTCTCTGGCCAGTTTTTCAGCTGTCTCTTGTTTGATTGGCTTTTGTTTGTTTTTTTGCAAGCCTTGTAATAGTTATAGGATCATCTCGTAGGTCAATCTGAGTTCTAACCAGAAGAAAAGGGGTTTTTGGGGAGTGATAGGTTATCTCAGGCACCCACTGCATTACAAATTAACTGTTGTTAGCAACAAAGACATTATTCCACATGATTGACAGACTCACCTTTTCTTTTACATTTTCAAAGGAGGAAAGAGAAACAAACTAAAGACATCTGAAAATGTAATGTTAATGTTAGTCTGCAAAATATGATTTTGATTTGAAAACCTCTGAACTAAGAAAAGATTCGTTTCTTACCATTTAAGTGTGAAGTTTAGCTTCACTGCATTTAATCAAAGGATTAAAAAAATCAGCAAAAAATTCTCGATCACACTTGCTAACATATTTTGCTTAATTAGACGTGTAAAATCTCTCTGAAATCACAACTACATATTTAGTCTCACACCTTTAAGTAGTTATTTAATAACATCTATAAACTAATGTGAAGTTAGTTATTTTTAAATGATTCGCGCGCGCGGTTTTCTATGGCCGTATGAATTATGATTGTTGTGCTTCCCGCTACGCTGAGACCTAATTTAATTAATTTTGCTACAACGTTGGACATCTGGTGATTTCACGATTTTGCTCTTACATTAATCAATGCTGTATACACTGTTGTCAGTCAGTGTGCAATGTGCGGGAATGTAGATTATGAAAATGTCAACACGCACACTACATCAAATGCTGAAAGGAAAAGTAACAAACCGAAAAGATGTTCTCTTTTTGAACGAGGCCCTCTCAAATGAAGACGCCTTTACAACTGGCATGTCTAGTTCAGGAGCAACACTGGAAGATGAGAATATTGTGACTGAGAACGCGTTACTGAGCACGTCCACCCATTTACCGCGAAACCTTCAAACATCCTGTTTTTAAGTTTTCGCGGTAAATGGGTGGACAGCAACGGATGCTGCTGCAAATAAAGCGAAAGCGGCCAAGTTCCAACAGCAGCCATTCCTCTACATAGGATATCTATGTAGACACTCAACGCATACTGCTATCCCTTACTTCTCTTCTAAATATCGTAAAATAGGACTGAAGGTCTACTTACACAGTGGAAGACTTTGCGTGACTGTCCATCCAAAATAGGCTTGTCTTTGCGTTTCAAAATAAAAGTCGTTTTGTGTCTCGTTTAATTTGGTACGTTAATAACTCGTTTAAGACTTTTTAAATACTAAAAAAATTATACTAAAATAATAAGCTGAAAATGACAACTTATTATAGTAAATGTGACTTAGATAAAAAAATTGTGCATTGTATAATAATTATGGACATAAGGACATAAAAGCTACCAAGTGGCAAAATGCTTCAGATAATGAAAATGTGGGAGCAAAGATGTGGTGAATTACTGTTTTGTGACATTTGATAATTTTCTTTACCTTAGACAGTAGTAATTTTGGTACTTCACAGAGCATTGCACATTCATTTTGCTCATCATGTTTATTCATTTTGCTCAATCCCACATCAAATTTGTTACTCCATTTGTAGCTAAACATGACTGCAAATTGAGAAAATGACTTTTTTTTAGTGACGTGACTTGATGCAACATTCAATAAAATGGAATCAACCTTCTATAGTTTCCCAGCATACATTATTCCAAACAATTCTTCGGGTAGTCATATTTTAGTTTAAAAAATAAGGGTAAAACCATTAAAAGCAACAAATTCTCATGTCCCTGAGTCTATTCACACTGACAGAAAAAGATAAATCATGTCTGTTCATTTCAAGGGGACCTCGTCACAAGCAAAGTAATCCTTCAGTGGTGCTAAAAGATGTCTTATGACCGGGACGCTCCAGGACTTCCCCAGCACTCTCTGCCTCTGTAAACGCCCCATATTTTTCACATCCGTGTAATGCTTCGGAAATCCAAATATTCTGTGAAAGTGTGAGAATCATCATAAATAAAATACATATTTGTATTTGAATGTTTATTTACAGCTAAGGGCAGAAGTAAAACTTACTTCTCCATTTCTGTGATCCATATATTGTCATCTTTTCCATTCATGGTGATGGGGAAATGTGCGTCATTGGCGCCCTGCTTCAGTGAGTTTGGTCGTGTGGTGATAGTGCGAACTTTTTCATACTGCAAAACAGTACAAATTTCAGTTTGTACTAAAACATAACCCAGTTTCAGAACTCATCACTAGTGAACTATGTACTGCATATCTTTGGTTAGAAGCTCATGACAGACCTTTGCAGTGCGGCCAGGCTCCAGACATTCCTGAAGCCGGAGTTTATCATTCTGAGATGCTATGATTGGTCTGGTCAAAACAGAATAAAATGGATGATGTTTAGTTTACACTGTTGAGTGTATTTTCCAGGTTAAAAAAAAAACAAAAAAAAAAACAAGTGTGTTATTCATATGAATATAACTGACACACACCTGTTCATGCCAGGTATGTTCCCCCAGAAGTATCTTGCTCTGTGAGCTGGACTCACTTTCACAGCATCAACAAGCACAGGGTTACACTAAAAACAAAACATTCTTGTGTGAATCGTGATCCCAAGATTCAAGAAAAAATATATAGAATGAAAGTGAAAGTGACATGACGTGGCCAAGTATGGTGACCCATACTCGGAATTAGTGCTCTGCATTTATCCCATCCTAAGTGCACACACACAGCAGTGAACACACACACACACACCGTGAACACACACCCAGAGCAGTGGGCAGCCATTTTTGCTGCGGTGCCCAGGGAGCAGTTGGGGGTTCGGTGCCTTGCTCAAGGGCACCTCAGTCGTGGTATTGAAGGTGGAAGAGAGCGCTGTACATTCACTCCCCCCACCTACAATCCCTGCCGGTACGAGACTCGAACCCGCAACCTTCGGGTTACGAGTCCGACTCTCTAACCATTAGGCCACAATTTGCCCAAGATGTAAGAGCTTTTTAAAATTTACCATAAACTGCTGAGAGTATTTATCAAAACGTCTATGAAACAAGAAGAACACTCACTTCCAGAAAGCGGCAAATGTCAGCTTTAACCTGGGTTTGCATGAACACCACGTTCTCAAACAGCCAGAAGAACGGCTGTGAGTCATCCTCCTTCGGCTTCATAACATTCAGAAGCCGATAATATTCAAAAAAGAGCCGCCCTGTGCCCTCTGCAGAGAGTAAAGAGGATCTCAGATGCAATGAATGATGCTAACTGTTACCTGTTTTGACATGAGATGAAGCGCTGGCTGAGCACACCCAGCAGTAGCACGTTCAACAAAACTTTAAATCTGATGTGTGAATCATGTACTAGATTTCAGGATCCAGACTTACCAAACAAGCCTTTCCGGGCAGGATTGACTATGGACAAGTCATTACAAGGACTTCCACCAATGAGAAGATCAAACGGGCCCCATCTGTCAATCTGAACAAAGAAAGAGAATAAATTCAATCAGCAGACTGCTGAGGAGTCTTCTTCAGATGTGTAAATAAATCTCAGTACATGTGCAGAGAGGTTTTACCATTTAAAGGGTTACATCAACCCAAAATGAAAATCCTGTTATCATTTACTCACCCTCATGTTGTTCCAAACCTAAAAGAAATTTGTTTGTGTTCGGAACACAAATGAAGATACTTTTAATAAAATCTCAGATTCTGTCCCTCCATTGAAAGTATATTCACTCAAAACTCTTGACGCTTCAAAACGTTCATAAACAGATCAAAAAAGAAATCCATATGAATTGAGCGGTTTAATCCAAGTCTTTTGAAGAGATATGATCACTTTATAAGATGAATAATTTAATTTAGGCTTTTGTTCACATAAAATCATTGATCAATGAACAATGTTTACAGCATTTAAATCAGGTGACCAAAGCTAAAACATGCTTGCTTGATGCGTGAGAACAAATGAGGTTTGGTCTCGCGTGTCGAGCAGGAATGGTTGAACTTCTGTTTATGTTCACTGATCAATGATTATATGTGAATAAAAGCCTAAATGAAATCTGTTCATCATATAAAATGATTGCGTCTCTTCAAAAGACTTGGATTAAACCTCTTCATTCATATGGATTTATTTTTGATCTCTTTACAAACATTTTGAAGCATCAGAATTTTGGGTGAAGAGACTGTCAATCGAGGAACAGAAATGAATAAAAATAAAAATATTAATGAACCAAAGACGAAAACTCTTGTGGTTTTAGAATGACATGAGGGTCAGTAAATGATGACAATTTTCATTTTGGGGTAAACTAACACTTTAAAGACATGGGGGGAAAAAACAAGACGACGAAAAATAATTTTGCATACATGCTGTTTCGTAATGTTTTTAACATCTTCCACATGAGTGATTTTTCCATCATGGTTGACCATGGAAATGGTAATGGACTCTTCATCAACTTCTGAGGCCACATATTTTTCCACTTTGAAGCCAAGATCCCTCAAGACAAGGTATCCTGAAACATAAAAATGCATTTAAATGAGTCATATAACCAGTACAAGAACACTATAATAAGTATGTATTAAACTAAAGTGGTTGAGGAATACGGGCAGTTTTACCTGTGGCTATACCATCAAATAAAGAAAGCACTCTGATTGGACGTCGCTGGTTAGCAGGGATTGATGGGTAAACACGATGGGGCTCCTGAGGAGAACAAATGTCATTGGTCGAACCAATTCAAACACAAATAAGGAAGATCATATTCATATTGTATAGCTAGTAATTTCAGTGCCACTAGCATAACCAATACGAATTGCAAACAAATGTTTTCCAAAGTGCAAACAAAAATATTACCAGTGATATTTAGGGGCAAAATTAGGCTTAGCTTTCCAAAACTGTTTTTCCAGACTGTAATATCAGAGTAAACATTTTTACAAGATGATGAACAATATGAAACAAGCACTAACAAACTCCATAGCGCTGTTGTTGGCAAAGAATTCCTGCACTCGGATGCTCCAGTCATTCCTGGGCTTCAAAGCTCGAGAGCTGCTCTCAGGTGCACACAGGTAACACGTCCATGGGTCTACATTTTTCAGCTGGTCAAATGTGCCCTCACCCACCAGGATATCCAGACAGTCCACACAGTAGGAGCTAGGGAAGCGTAAAAGACCAAGTTCAACTATACACAAGTATATGTCTAAGAACACCAGTTGAAATACTAAATACATACATTGCATTCAAGCTACACATTTTATCAGATTTTGCTTTCCCTGGGAATCAAACCCATGACCTTGTATCAACATTACCATAAACACTCACCGACAACAGTTGTCATGGCCACACAGAATGACCTCCATGCCAGAACAGCAGACGGTGCAGTACGACTGATAACCATCTTCATCATATCTGTACAGCGTCTCCGTGAAATTATACTACATGTGACAAACAGACACATCACTGAAGGATTGTATTGTGTTGTATGACTGTATACTTGATTTTATGCAACATTTAGTAACAGCTGTAGCTGGTATAGCCAAAACCCCTGTGTGGAGAGAACTACAGCTGTGTAACTGTATTTACTACCTTGCAGTTTGAACACAGCATTCCTTCGAATAGTGGGTGGATGATTTCGACAGGCGTACTCCCACATGATAAGCAGAACTCTGAGAAGGAGGAGAAATTAAGTTAGGATGACCTTCACTCATTATCAACAGTTACTGCAATGTTTATGAAAGGGTTTCTGACCTTGAATGTTTCTCTTGTTTTCCAGAAATTCATGCACCATTTGATCTGTCAAAACATTTCAATAAACACCAGGCTACTTAGGGTTTTTTTCTTCCTTTGCCATCACAATTTTAATAGCAACAATAAATATTAATGATGTACTTACGTCTTTTTTGGCTGTTCTGTCTGGACTCGATATGTACGCTTGGGGTAATATTTTGATGCTTATTCCGCTGTGGTTTTTGTTTTCTACGGGTCTTCACAGTCTGCCAGGATCTCTGATTCAATTCTGAATACATGCTTTTTCTATAAACATCGGTTGTCCCAAGGTCTATCGAGCCACTGTGCAGGTCCAGGGATTCAGGGAGTTTACTGAGAGACACAGTTAATTTAAATAACTTTCCTTTAGAGTCTTTGTGCTTTCTCATGTTCCTATTCACTGATTGAGGCATACAAATCTTGTCTAAGGAAGAAAGAGAGATATAAATACATAGTAAATTAATACAGCATTTGATACTACATGCTACACATTGGAATAAAGCACTGTGGTTAAAGAGCGCCCTTCGGGGCTTGTTGCATACCATTGCATTCTGATTGAGGTTGAAGTCCTTCTGGACCCAATGGTTCAAAGCCTCCAAAGGCCCAGTCCAACATGACTCTAAGCAGTTCATCCTTAGAGTCTGTCTCAGGAGAAAAAAACATTCGACTGCGTCTGGAGGCCACCTACAGACACATGAACAATCACACAATGAGACGCAAATATGTTTCTGTTTTGTACTAACATTTGGAAGTTTTTTTTAAACCTTTAAAGGTTAAGTAATTTCAGTGCCACTAGCATAACCAATACGAATTGCAAACAAATGTTTTCCAAAGTGCAAACAAAAATATTACCAGTGATATTTAGGGGCAAAATTAGGCTTAGCTTTCCAAAACTGTTTTTCCAGACTGTAATATCAGAGTAAATTGCAAACCGCATGCTAGTGCATGAACTACAAAGCACTAATAACAAAATTTGTCTTACCTGCAGAGAATTAAAAATTGCATCTTTGTACGCCATTACTGTAGCGAAGGAATTAGAACAGAAGCACTTGGCAAATGAAACAAAGGGCAGGAGATCGTCTGCTTGGACCTGCAATAGACCATTTGTTATATACACATATTTAAGTAAAAGAATACCCAAAAGCTTGCACATAACACTGCATAGCCATTTTTCTACCTCTGATAGCATCCTGTTCCCAAAGAAAATCACTTTACGCATGGAGCCACAAGGCCTCTTGCTGTCCCAGCTCTGAACCAGTCCAGGCCAAAGACCAAAGCCCTCAATCGGCCCCCAAACCATCTCACCCACTGTGTAACCATCCTAAAAAGAAAACATAGCACTCGTTGGATGGAGAGTCTAAAGTCTTACTCTCTCTCATTTTTCTGATGTTAAAACACTTTATCCTGTTCCATCTTAAAGAAATAGTTAAAAGCACAGAAACTTCTCACTTCAGCTTTAGATTAATTGCACAGAAGTAATAAAACATTTATTTTTATTATAATATTAAAAAATATATATTAAAAAAAGTTACCTGGTATTCGGTTTTCTCATTGTTTTGTGTAGAAGACGTATTTTCTTTTCTTTTCTGGCAGAGAAAGCAAAATGTTCAATAAAGATATCCAGAACTAAACTTAAAACAAATGAGACCGACATTTACCGCATAATTCCATGTGACATCATTGGCATCACAGTTGTAATCGTCATCATCATCAGTGATTTCATCATCCTCATCATCATCTAGGATCACAGACACATACGGATAATCCCCTAGCAAAAAGAAGGGCTAAGTAAGTTTTACTCAATGTTGCAGAACTGTAAAAGAAAATACCACTAGTAGCTGGTATGTCTGAACAGGGTCTGAAACCTTCTGTGTTATTTTGGCTTTCTGTGTCTGAATCAGAAGAGATTGGCACAATTTCATCCACTTCCATTGGTGCAATGTCCTCCACGTATATTGGTGCCATGTCATCCATTTCCGTTAAGTCAATGATATCTGAAATGCAAAAGCATTTGTGATGCAAAGTAAGTACAGATCAGCTCCTCAATATATATTGAACCTTATGGAGTATAAGTATGTCTCATTACCGGACATAACGCTCCCTTGAGTCTCTGGGCTGAGATGTGATGGAGCACTTTTATATGAACTGCTGTCTGTAACATCGTCCTCAGCCATGTCCTTCTCCTCAAAGTCCTCCATTTTCCTCTCCTTGAGATAGTCAGTTTGTTGAAACATCTAAGATACAGACAACCACGCACAAACACAAACCAAACTTTCAGACATTTGCTTATGTAAAACTTGCTGTCATGCTTGGATGCTCTAGACCAGGGGTGACTAAACTCGGTCCTGGAGGGCCGGTGTCCTACAGAGTTTAGCTCTAACTTGCCTCAACACACCTGCCTTTAAGTTTCTAGTATGCATAGTAAGAGCTTGATTAGCTGGTTCAGGTGTATTTAATTGGGGTTGGAGCTAAACTCTTCAGGACACCGGCCCTCCAGGACCGAGTTTGGACACCCCTGCTCTAGACGGTTGACAGTGCATTGCCATGGACGAAAGTTGCTCTGAATGTTCTCGACACTTTAAACATCGTCAGAGGTCCCTTAATCCAAACTAAATTAATTTTCATAACCACGGTCACATTAAAAGGGAGAAATTATATCTTATCACACAGATATCTGATAAATGATATTTTGGTTTCTCAAGCTCTTCAAACACCAGACTCACCTGTTCAAAAATGATCTCTTTTTTCAACGTTCTGGGCAAAGCCAACAAGCTAATGATTAATTTCCCAAAACCAGATGTCCTTCCCATAATCCTCAGCTCCGTCTTCCAGTACTGCTCCATTGACTGGTCGGCTAGTTGTGTGTCACCCCCATCAATGAACTGGTACTCCAAAAACTCATCTGTGAGTAAACTGACATTCTCAGGGCCTGAGCAAACTCCAAAACAGACACCTAAATCTTGGACTATTTTGCCAGTCACCTCAAGCTTTTTTCCTGGACTCAACACTAATGACAAGTTTCTCAGAATAGAATCTGAGAAGGGTAAACGTTCAATAATATTAACAGTTACAGTCGCGTAGAAGGAGATGATGGAACTGTGGAATGTCTCCAAGCAGTCCGTCAACTCTTCAGAGCGTTGCAGGAGAAAATCAGCAGCCTGTTTGCCAACTTCAACCTCTCCTCTAGGTAAATGTCCCACTGTGTCCTGTATAAGCGAGGTCTTGCCTCTTCTAAGAAAAAACTCTGCTGCTTTAGGTCTGAGGAAACGTGTTGTGTAGAATCTCACTAATTGAGAAGCATCTTGAAGCAGCTGTGTCACGCTGACACCTCGGTCAATATTCTCCTGAAAATCGCAAAGCGGTTGCAAAGCGTGGCAAAGAAAGAGGACGTTGAGTCTTATTTTGGGGTCACTAAGAAGACGACAGATTGATTTTTCATCTGCATCCAGAGATCCAAAGTATTTCTCAAGGTCTGACCAAGCTAAAGTAATTTTCTGGATGATTCTCCAGAAGAGAGAGCATTGGGACGTCAGGATATTTCTGAAGTTCGAACAATCAACATCTTCAAGGAAAGTTTGTAGAGCAGCTGGGAAAGTTGGAAAGTGTTTGTAGATCTCTGTGATGAGATTCAGAATCAGGCCAGAAAACTCCATATTCTCAACACCACTGTGAAACACTTCTGCCATATCTGTAAGTCCACATAAAGACACAATCTCAGGTTTCAGCAACTTTAGACCTGAGAGAAGACCTTCATGATCTGGGAAATTTGAATAAAATATTGCCATGTTTATTAGAGGTATTCTGAACTTCTTCAGCATCTCCACTATGCAGGTACAGATGGCATCAGCAGTCTCTTCCTCTGGATGAAGAACATCAAGCAGTCTGAATTTGTTTTCCCCAGTAACTTTGTCAAAAAAGCCCAACAGCAGCACACTGGCCTTGTTCTCATCCTCAAGCTCCACTCCATGGTATAAATAAAGGCAGTATGGAGTCTGACTACAGAAGGCTGTAATGTCTTCCCGACATTTCTGGCCTAATACTAGACTGTCCTTGCTACTGGCAAAGTTTGATCCAGCATCAGGTGAGGTAGATGAGCTATACTTTCTGATGAAACACATTGTGGCCGGACTCCGGAAGAAAGACTCCTGTGATCCCCTCTTAACATTTAGCATTTTCTGGTTTAGATACTTTGTTTGCACAGGACTGTAGAGTCTTGAAGATTGTTCTTCCTTCTTAGCTATCAATAAAAAGAAAGGAAGAAGTCATAAAAAAATGGCATACAGGTCACAATATCAACAATAAAAAAAAAAAACTCTAAAAGTAAACACCTACAGATTTCAAACTCTCTGCTTGATTTCAATGATACTACTTCCTGTTCAACAAAACCCTCCTGAGGGTTGTACTTCTGCTTTGCAACATTGTGATCATAAAGATCTTTGAACCATGTAAGCAAATCTAATGTTTTCAGGATGTCTCCATTCACCAACAATTTCAGCTCCAGTTCCTATAAAAAAAAGAGAGAAAATGCATTGTTGACAATAATACATGTTGATCATTGCATAGCCATACAATTAAAAACATTTTATATGATGCATTTTTTTTGCCAGCATAATCTGAATTTTTATTTAATTGCTCACTTTCTTGATTTGTGCCTTGCTGAAAGCTTCCTGTAGAAGACTGTAATTATCCAAGATGTCTGCATTCTCTTTTGCTGTGAACTTCACTTTATTTATGTCGATAGATCCAGGGTGAATGATGTCCATCAACCGACAAAAAGCAGCACCTACAAAAAAACACCATAAAAGTGTTACTGAAAAATATCTAACATTCAACGCTTTCCAATTAAAATGTTTCAATTAACCTGGAAACAAAAATACCTGAACAGGTGTGCTCCAACTGGCTGAAAGTGGCATGCAGTATATGGTTGAGCCAGTCCAGCAGCTCACTGAGATTGTGTTTCTCATCTCCAATCTTCACATTCACCACCATTTTTCCATAACCTGTGGAGTTATTGTAATACATTAGTCTGAAAACGTTGATAATTGTTCACAAATAAATACCCTAACAATGATACATACATAAAGACAGTATTAAGTACGTAATAATAATTTTTGAGTCCACATAGTAACAAGTAAAGTCTTTAAATTAACCGCAGACCACTATATGCGCTAAATGTGGGTTTGTTCATTCAAACAATCAAAAAAATCCGTTTGAAAGGAGGAATCACAGACCAAACAGATCTTTTCTTCTCGACAGAAAATGCTCCCAGATGAAGACGATTTATTACGTGTAAAGTTAAATGACGTTTTGGAAAATAGGCACACTCAGAATCGGTTATAGAGCATATCCGCGCATGCGCACCATTCCATTTGCCGCGAAAACTTAAAGGGAGGAAACAGCTGTAGGGGCCAATGAAGCGCGAGCGGCCTCCCAGCAGCCATTCCTCCACACTGCACGGTGGGACACAGACTGCACGGGAAACAACGAGGCGAAAAAGTCATGTCTTAACAAACATGTTACCGTTCGTTGATCAAATGTTCTGCTAAAATTTATTCAACATGTTATACGTTCGCACAATGCGTTAAGGAAATTAGAGATTACTTTTTACGTGTAATCTTAATTAATATATATTTCTTAGACTAGATATATCGTGTTTTTCCTTGTGTAATTTGTTCAAAAAAAATTGTGTTTATTACATGAGGCACACACTTTAGCAAAAACTAAATTATATCGTGTATTAATAAATGTCGAATGTTGCATGCAGTCTTTTAACCAGGTTGATAAAAACAATTTGAAAACATACAATACAAACATTCATAACCATCTTTAGCGATACCCAGATTTCCAGATCGCGCACGCAGCTAACTTATTTCCGCATTTACACGTCGCGCCGCCAGCTATCCGGTGCAAGTTGTCCAGAAAGTCAAATCCATTACATTTAACGTTACTACTACTTACCACCACCCTGTCCCGTTCGGTGCTTCGGTAGTAGGACCTCCCTCTGGCGATGCCGCGAGATCGGTCGGTCTGACGTAGAGGAGTCGATCGCGTTTGAATCCAAAACCGTTCCGTTGCACGCGTTCTGCTGCTTTGTAACGTGGAAACACTTTGGGCACTGGTGGGAATTTTGATTCATCCTAGTGACTCGAATCTTTTGAATCAGTTAAAAAAAGATTTGTTTCCGGATTTTTGTAAATGGCATCGTTACTCCAGTAGGTGGCGATCAGTGCGTGTCTTTTTGTGTGTTATAACTAAGTGAGTCTTCAATTTACGCAACCGATTCGCAAAAAAAAAACCGAGTCATTTACAACCGAAATGTATCATTATCAGTTATGGTTTTATGTTTGCAAATAAACTAAGAGATCTTGAAAAATGAGTATGCGTTTCCCCAACAGTTCAATTCTTCCTCGTCCTTTGATGTTGTGAACGATACTTACTAAATCACACGACGTGCCCCTCTCTCAGCGGATCTTTGTTCAGTCTCGTTCGGATTTAAAACAATGACTCGTTTAGTGATGGGGGCGTGGTCGCTCAGTTGGTCCAACCAATGAAATGCTTGTTACGACCTGCACTGGAAAGCTGTTTGGTCGTGCTATAATAACTATTTAAAAACAGAAAAGCGGTTCAGAAAAAGGAGAAAGGAAACGAAAAATAGCCTGAATTCGGACTAACATGCTACTATACCAGGCTTAGGCCTATTATTTCTTCAAATGGCAGTAGTAGTGAGAGTCTATTCCGAATTCAGCATATGATCATGGAAGTGAATGAAGATGATGTATTACGATGTCATATAGTAACTTATCTTTATGTATTTATACATAACGTATAAATAAATGGTATAAAAAACGTGAGACGAAGCAGGCAGATTAAGATAATGTTCGAATTGCATATTACGATACAATTGTTGAAAAGCCTAGTGCTAAGATGACCTACTGTTTTTTTGCAAACACGGTACAACAGTGCGTTAAATACGGTTTCCCGCGATAGTATCAACTCAAATCGGCGTTTGTTGTTGTTTTTGTAATGGCGGCTAGTGATGCATGAACCGGAAGTGATGTTCCTTTGGACATTTACCCAACTGTTGAAAAAAGTTGTATGTTTAATAAAATGTGACTTTAAAAGGTTGACCGAGACCAAACAAAATGGCTGTTGGAGAGGCAAACCTTCAACGTAACGAGCTAATTTGACGACAGCATCTCCTTTATTGCTGTGCACCCTATGCTTAACCATAAGACCGAGCGCGGCCATTTGTAACTTGAAAGTGCAAGGCAGTTAAGTTATTTTTAGCTATTTGAATAATAAGCCCACTGGTTTGTAGCACAAATCGCTTTACAGCTCACATTTTGATATTCTAGTTATCTACCTCCATCTTTGGTCAAAGCCCCATGATGCTTTGCGCGAAACTGTAAACAGTCAGCGAGTGCCAATAAACTTTCAAAGGTTTGCTTTAAGAATACACTAATATTCATTTGCAAAAAACGTACAGTAAGGTGACATTCTCATCACTCCTCAAACATCGAATATCAAAAGCAAATTAATTGTGTAAATGTATTAAGAAATTACTATAAGAATAATCCCAAAAGTTTAAATGAATGAGTCTTACAGTTACAACAGCAATAATGGTCGTGTTAAATAATACTGTATAGTAGGCTATTGGTCTATTATGTAACATAACTGTGTCACATAATAGTTAATCAAAGCTTTTCCGTCATTAACTGGAACGCTGATGGACATTTCAAACGGCTTTCCTCATTTTGACAGATAAATGTTGCATAGCTTGAGAAATATTACTGTGAACACTGCTGAAAGTAATCGGAAGTGAAAAAGGGGAGTCAGTTTTAAAGCACCGTGTGGAAAAACCGGGTAAGAGATGTGAGATTTGGAGATAAAAACAGACACCACAACCACGCAGTGTCTTTAATATTAACACAGCGAAACAGAAAATAATCAGGAGGAACAGAACCACTGATCTATATAATTCTCTATAGATCAGTGAACAGAACACAGCTGGCAGACTGAAAAGAGATTGTCACAGATTTTCTTGTGTGACATTAAAATACAAATATAGGCTATTATTTTCCTTACTAATAAAAATGGAGCATGATAGAAAATGTAGGCCTACAGCTCCAGTCAGACGGATAAGGATTATTTGTAGTGCAGCCTTTTTTATTATTTAAAATGATTTTGATTCATTCATTTTGGACGTTCCCTAAACAGGATGTGCCACCCAGATTTAAAATTTAAATCTAAACTCACATTTTAAATGAATTTAAAATGCAGTAAAGTCATATAATGATGTCTTTGTGGTGGAGCTTTTTAAAATGCCTGAAAACTGTACAAGATGTAAGTTTAATGTTGCATTATGTGAATGAGATTTATGAGAGCAGGCTGAAGTAGGTGTTGCAGCTCAAGGAGAAAAATCATTTGGAATGTTGACCACTACTGAGTGTCTTTTCATTTGGAACATGTTTTGCTTCAAATTCCTTTGACTTAATCACTTGATACTGTGCCTGGCAATTGATAAAATAACTGAATGATAAAAATAATCCTTTTAAAAAAATATCCATGGTGGTATTGGACCCTTTAGTTTTAGAGAGCATTTAATTCAATTCAATTCAAATGTAGTTGTATAGTGCTTTTCACAATACACATTGTTTCAAAGCAGCTTTACAGAAAATGCATGTGTCTACATTACAATTTAGAGTGATCTTTTATCAGAAGTGAATGTGTCCAAGTAATGTTCATTTCACAAATGAACAGTTCAAGGTAAGTTAGCTACATTAATTTTAGGCAGAAGCTTTTTTTACATTAAAGCGATTATTATAAGTGTGATCATAATGATGACAATATAGAGAAATGTTGGCAGTTGTGCATGTCGATTCAAGTTGGCGTCATCTGGGGTCCTCTCAGGGGTCAGCATCATCTCTTCACAGTTGTTGGGTCATCTGAAGTCGTTCTATGAGCTTGGATCCATGCTGGAGCTGGTGTAATCTATAGTTACCTCGAGATAGGCATCCCGGGGAACAGAAAGGCAAATGGAAAAGAATTAGCATAGCTGCTGTTCATGTTTCAAGCAAAAAATATGTTTGTGACTTTTATCTGATCTAACTGGGAACAAGGGTATGAGATTCATTAAGCGAATGCTTGGCTGAATAGATTTAAACAGAGAGCAAGTGTTTGAGCCCAGGACATTATCAGGAAGACTATTCCAGAGTTTAGGAGCCAGATGGGAAAATGATCTCCCTCCTTTAGTGGGCATATATAGAGTGTGATGGATTGTAGGGCATAAGAAGATCAGTTAAATATACAGGAGCTACACCATTTAGTGCCTTATAGATCAGTAGCAATATTTTGAAATCAATATGGAACTTAATAGGTAACCAATGTAGAGATTATACAATTGTAATAATATGATCATATTTTTTTTGACCAGGTAAGAACACTAGCAGCTGCATTTTGGACTAACTGTAGCTTGTTTATTGAAGATGCAGGGCAACCAGCTAGCAGTGCATTACAGTTATCCAGTCAAGAGGTCATGAATGCATGAACTAGCTTTTCTGCATCAGAAACAGACAACATGTTCAGTAGCTTAGCAATGATTCTGAGGTGGAAGAAGGCTGTTTTTGTAACATATGAAATTTGATTTTTGAAAGACAAATTGCTGTCTAATATAACACCCAGGTATTTAACTGCAGATGACATAATAGTACATAATTCTATTTGCAAATTGTATTCTAAGGGATTCTGTGTGCAGATTTTTGGTCCAATAAGTAATACCTCAGTCTTGTCTGAATTTAATAGAAGAATTACTGGTCATCCAATGTTTTATATCTTTAACACATTCTGTCAAATTGGATAGTTTAGAAATGTCATCTGGTCGTGATGATATAACTGACTATCATCGGCATAGCAGTGGAAGCTAATTCCATGTTTTCTAATAATGTTGCCAAGTGGCAGCATGTACAGTCATGGCCAAAAGTTTTGGCAGTGACATAAATTTTGTGTTTTGCAAAGTTTGCAGCTTAAGCTGTTGTGGTGTTCATTCACATTGTTTCTAGATTATTGTGGAGAGTGATCAGATGCATTTTAAATGATTGCTAAAAGCTTCATTGGCCAAAAAATGAACTTTTCACAAAAAAGCAAATTTCACTGTTTTTTGATCCTAACACAAAATGACCAGCTAACATTAACTAATCACATCAGCAGCACATGTGAAAGTGTGAATGAGTACTAGTCAGGTGAAATCACTATCATACTACTTAGATTGTAAGAGCAGACTGATTGATATAAAAGCAGGTAAGAAGCACTTCCAATCGTTGTGTTCTTGTTAGCAATGGTTTCCTCCAAAGAAACACATGCAGCCATCATTGCTTTGCATCAAAATGGCCTCACATGCAAGGAAATTGCTACAAAGAATATTACACCTAAAAGAACCATTTACTGGATCATCAAGAACTTCAAGGAGAGAGGCTCGACTGCAGTGAAGAAGTGCACACAGTGAGGCCAAGACTTTTGGACAACGGCCTGGTGTCAAGAAGGGCAGCAAAGAAGCCATTTCTCTCCAAGAAAAACATCAAAGACGGACTGAAATTCTGCAGGAAGTACAAGGGTTGGACAGCAGAAGACTGGTGTAAAGGTATTTTCTCTGATGAAGCTCCCTTCCGACTGTTTGGGACATCTGAAAAATCGATTGTGCGGAGAAGAAAAGGTGCCCGCTACCATGAGTCCTGTGTTGTGCCAACAGTGAAGCATCCTGAGACCATCCATGTGTGGGGTTGCTTTTCAACCAAGGGAGTGGGCTCTCTCATAATTCTGCCCAAAAACACTGCCAGTAATAAAGAATGGTATCAAAACGTCCTGCAAGCGCAACTTCTTCCAATGATCCATGAGCAATTTGGTGATGATCCATGCATTTTCCAGCATGATGGAGCCCCATGTCACAAAGCAAGAGTGATAAAAAAGTGGCTTGAAGATCATTACATTGAAATTTTGGATCCGTGGCCAGGCAACTCACCGGATCTCAATCCCATAGAGAACCTGTGGTCAGTCCTCAAAAGGCGAGTGGACAAGCAGAAGCCCACAAATTGTGATCAACTCTCTCATATATATATATATATATATATTTATTATTATTATTATTATTATTATTATTATTTATTTTTTTTTTCCAATAAGAGCCTTAAACTTATGTTTATCATTGTTTTTCTGTACACCATAGAAACGTGGAAAAATCTACAAATACTGAAGCCGCAAACTTTGCAAAACACAACTTATGTCACTGCCAAAACTTTTGGCCATGACTGTATATTGAAAATAACGGGAGGGCCCAACACGGATCCTTGCAGCACCCCATAATTTATTGATGTTATTTACTGATTTTTAACCATTTAAGTAGACAAAATGGTAATGGTCTAAGTACGATCTAAACCACCGTAATGCCTGTCCCTGAATCTCAGTGTAATTTTGTAAGAGTATGTCATGGTCTATAGCAGTAAAACTATTATTGAGACACATCCTTGATCAGAAGCTAGAATTAAGTCATTTGTAATTTTAACGAGCACCATTTCTGTGCTATGACGAGGCCTGAATCCTTAATTGGACAAAATTTTAATTTTTTTTCTTCTGGACATTTTGGAATTTAAAGACATTTAGATGCATCTAATAAAAGTGAATTTAGTCAGTGTTTACAAGTCTCCTTTTTATAAATTTCTTTTATAAATGCATAAGCCTTATGATTATATATAAAATAAAACCTAAGTTTTATTATATCCATTTCAAAAAGGTAGATATGAACCCCAGTCATAACCACATAATTAAAAGCAGACACTGAACACAAAACACAAGCTCAAACAGCTTTGGAGTCTGTCTTTATTGGTTTTGCTCAGGATACTAACATTTTTTTGGTTACTGTTTTGAGTTTTATACCATAAGTCCCAAAAGGAAAATATATTGTATACAAAAACTATTAAAAAAAAAAGTAAATCTAAATTGACTGTATAAAAGCAGTGTTAATGTTTAAAGGTATAGATTAACATGTTCCTTGTTACTAAATAAACAAGTAAAAAGACAGCTTTATATATCAAATTTAAAGATCTAAGCAAAATATTAAGGCTATGATATCAAAATTGTTTACACTACAGTAAAAAAACCTTTAAGAAAATAAAATGACAGTAAGCACATTTTTGCACTGTTTTACATACATTTTTGCCTGTCAAGATGTGTACAGAACAAATGAGTGTAATTTACATGCAGTATCCAACGAAAATTCTGTTCCCTGTCTTATATGAAGTATTAAGGTTACTTTAGTCTTCAAGCTGTAAGTTTGGACAGTAGTTTACATTAGGCATACAATTAGATGCATAAAACAGTTTGTGTTACAGCATTAGGTCTATCAAACAAAAGCAGAAAGTTTCTTCGCAACCCCCAGTATGGCAGGCTGTATCTGTTCTCTTCAAAAGGCACCACACATTAAGTGTTTTAGACAGTTGAGGCATCAGTTTTAAGCTACAATTACACAATGTGTGATATAATCATAGAGATCAATCTAAAAAAATTCAAGGTATAATAAAGCTTTAAAACGTGTTGAAATGTGTTAAAAGTTTGTAAACATTCATTTCAAGGTTAAAATACAGTACACTGATCTCTATCTTGAGTAATTATTTGACACAAATTACTTGTCAAGAAAAAAAATCGTGTAATGTTTAGCAGGCTAATGCCCTCGAGTTCTGCTAATAAAAACACCTTCTGGTTATACTTTTATTGTGCAATGTTACAGAGGGAATGTAAGCTGTATGAAACAGGAACGGGGCATCGATTCTTTTACCACATCTTTTGAAATGCATATTGTAAGGGCTCACAGCTTCGTGCTTGTATGTTTGCATTGATAAATTTCAAGTATTTTTCTCACAGCAACAATACCATTTAAATGTGTCACATGCAAGTATACTGATTCTTTGACATAAGAAATCGCACATTTGTACATTCCTTAGCCAGATAAGCTGTAAAATGTTGTAACTTTTTTTTTTTAATTGTTTGAGATTGTAAGGCAACATGGACAATGTTTTTTTTTTTCCCCCTCATGATAATAAAGGATAAAATCTAACTGCATGTGTTGAGATGAACCCTGAAAGTTTCAAAGACCTTGACAGGCACATCAGTTTAAAAAATGTCTAGTACAAAAGCTAACTGTGTTTTTACTAAGTGATGCTCTAAGCATCACAACACCGTGTCTACCTTGAGTTTGGTCTGATGGTCAAGACTACCCTTGTCCTCAAGTCAGCTCAATGTCTCAGCTTGTCTTTGCAAAGCTGAGATCGCCTAGTAAATGTAGGGATTAGCTAGTCTCAAAGAGCTCCTTATTGAGGACATTTGGTTTTGTACTTAGTTATTATGCTTGTTGTGTGACTTTGGACTACATGTGTTATTCACAGGCAAAGTAGTCCTTTAGTGGGGCGAACAGGTGCCGGATTACAGGAACACTCCAAGACCGTCCCAGTAGCTTCTGCCTGGCACCACGGCCCATGTTGGACACATCAGTGTAGTGGACAGGAAAGCCAAAAATCCTGACAAGAGAAGGAGAGAATAAGTGATTTTTGGGTAAATTATGTGACATTATTTATTATTTATTATTATAAATAATAATAATTATTATTATATAATTTCTTAATCTATTATTTAATTAACAATACTTAAAAAAGGCAATTTCTGAATATGAATGGACTTCAAAACAATGGCTTGAATGCATAATTTAATTATTTAAATGACATTTAGAATGAATTTTAAATTTATTTGAACACTTTTAAAAGGCATAAAGTCAAAAATATCAGGGTGATAAAAACTTTACTGGAAATGACTCATTAAAAGAAATAAATCCTTGAAAAGAAACTTTATTAAATAGGCTAATAATAAATGGCATTTGTTTAAAAAAAACAAATTGTACCTTAAAAAATATTTTGATACATACGTGTAATGAAAATGTTTTTACTTTACATTTTGAGTCATTAAATTAAACGGTTGTTGAAAAGGTTAAGATTTTTCAAAATCATATGAAATCAGCACAAGTACACAAAGCACAGGACATTTGATATAATCAATACATTAGATTGTTGTTGCGAACACACCTCTCAAGCTCTGTGCACCACAGGATGTCCTCTTTGCCGTTCATCATGACAGGGAAGTGCTGGTCTTTGCCCTGTTTGATGGAGTTGGACCGTGTTGTGATGGTGCGTACCTTACCAAACTGAATACAGAGTTAGATTTAAAATATTTCTCCTGGTACAGCCTGCTCAAGGTCATGAACTGGATAAATAGAGTAAATCAATAAAGGCCTGATGGCTTTACAAATAAGTTACCTTAGCAACGCGGCCATGTTCCAAACAGCCCTGTAGCTCTAATTTATCCATCCCAGATGAACATAGAGGCCTGGAAGAAAGCACATTTATTTCAAACTTGCATAAAGTACATATATCACGTTTTCAGTTTTATTGTGATGCTGGTTAAAAAGGTTTAGAGATGGTGTCTGGAGATTATTTAAGAAGAAGTGGGGAAGATGTGATGGCAAATACCTCTTCATTCCTGGCAGGTTTCCCCAGAAATAACGTGCCCTGTGAGCAGCTGATACCTCAATGGCGTCAATCATCACTGGATTACACTACAGACACACAAAGACAAATTGAAATGAGAACTGACCAGATCAATCCATCTGTAACAACAGTAACCAGTGAAAAAACTCAAACCTCCAGGAATCGTGAGATGTCTCTCTTATCATTGACATTCATGGCGACCACATTCTCAAACATCCAGAAGAAAGGTCTGTCTTCCCCTTCCTTCGGTTTTGCTTCACTCAAGAGGCGATAGAACTCAAAAAACAGGCGTCCAGTCCCCTCTAAACACAATATATTGCATATTTTTATATTTTTTTGTAGTCTGAGTGGTTGCTAAAGGACTCAGACTGGTTCTTAGTATCTTGCTATGTGGTTGCTAGGGTGTTCTGGGTGATTATGGTCCTTAGATATGGTTTAGGTTCCTCCTTCAATTAAAGTTTAATTCAGTATAAGTAATAGAAATAAATAAAGAAGAGACATGGAATATATTACAAGAAAATATTCATGGAAAATAGATAAATTGACAAATATTTATGAAAACTATTCCGTTAGTTCTATTCAATTATCTTATTCTGTAAAGCAGTGGTTCTCATCCTTTTTGACTCAAAGGCCCCCAATATAAGATAGGATATTTCCTGTTATTTCCGATGTATTTTTGAAAAAGCTACTTGCTTTTTTATTAACAGAAAGTAGGAGTGTTGATATATTAACTAGCCACAATGCATTTTGTGATTCCAGAAATTTAAATAAACTGCATGTTCAAAAAAATAAATAAATAAAAGTTAGAAGTGAGATAAAAAAATAAAAAAAGGGTTCAGTTTACATCTTGACTTTGTTTTTTAACAATTCAATTACGTTTGAATATTTTAATATATTAAATATAATATAATACATTTTATTAATAATAATATATTACTTTAAATGATTTTAAGTCATCCTGTGGCCCCTTTAAAGTTTTCTGAGGCCCCCTCGTGGGGGCCGACCTCCTGGTTGAGAACCACTGCTGTAAAGCACTTTGTAAACATTGTTTTACTAAATGCTTTATGAGTAAAGCCTTGCTTACTGTCTTAGTAATTAAATGTAAAAAAAAAAATTATATGTGTGGTGACTTAGAAAAGTAATAGCACAAATCCACTAAATAAACTGCTAAATTTGAGCTATTATTCATATCCTTCATGCAACCCTACAGAGGAAAAGTGATTTTGGAAAATGGATGGATAAATAGATTAACTTTAAATAAAAAGTTGTGATAAAAAACACCCTGCCATAGAACTGATTGTAAACACATCACCATAATAATTAATGTGTTATGAAATGGCATGTAATCATAACAAAATATAGAATCTACAAGGGGTTTGTGTGGCACAATGAAAGATTCCCTTAATCAGATTCATAAGAGCTATAATGTCTTACCGTACAGGCCTTTCCTGGCAGGGTTGACAATCGAAAGGTCATTACAGGGACTTCCACCAATCACCAAGTCAAACGGCCCCCATTCAGCAATCTGAGCAACACAACAGCATCATCTAGTTTTAGCACAGCTGCACCACACATTCACCGCACCAAAATCCATGAGTTTGTTTCCAAATGTTTTATTACAGAGTGGAACAGTGGCCATCCACTTTTTCAGCCGCCTGGAAGTATTTTTCCCATTAGGATTGAATTTTTCCCATAAGGATTTTTTGAAAAGTATTCATTAAAAAGATGAAGCCATGAACCAAATCAACCATCTATGAGATGGATCACAACATTACAAACCTTTGATTTGAAGCATAAAAGTATTCGAAAATCAAAAAGACAAAGGTACAAGGCTTAATGGCTTTAATAATGGAAAGAATTGCAATCCCATGAAGCACTGCTAATGACAATTTTGGAGAAATATAAAACTATGGATTAAAGATGTTGATTATATATATATAGAAAGCAGATATTTTTAGTTTATTGCAAAATACACATATATATATACAAATATTTAAATACTATGAGAGCATAGGGAGATGTCATTCGCACTCATGGGCGCTGAGAGCTGTTTCCGTGCAATTAGCTTGTCGCAATTCTCTGACTGGAGGAGATTTCTTTACAAAAACATGGGTAATGTAGTTTTCCACCAGGAATTCCAATGTTGAACAATTATATAAAAAAAAAAGTTGAAAAATGCCGGCTGATGAGTTCAACAAAAGCATATACCATCCATGTAGCTCAACAATCCTGCAGCTGACAGTAAGTCTTTCTTTAATGGTTTATAATTTATTAACAATCATTCCCCCTATGGAGAAACTGAATGGCATTTTATCTTTCTGAATGCAACTATTGCACTCTATTTTGAATTCCTACTTTTCTGAACACATTTAAGATTCCAACATGAAGTTCAAATTTTTCTGACTGATACTGATAGTTCCTTGTGTTGATAAGGAAACTAAGTAAATTAAAAAAACTAAGATCTAAGTAATTTGATGTAATTACCAGTCACTGAGGTCATAGATAGCATTTAATTAGACTTTCCAGATGTTCTGCTGAAGGAACCCCACACTTCAGAGACCTGTGGGAATGGCCTGTGTACATCTTTACCCTCGGCACATCTGCGTGTGCCAGTGCGAGAGTATGTCTGCAGTTGGACTCTTTTCAGGCCTTCTCATTCTTTCAGTGTTTCATAATAACCCAACCCAGGGCCCCAAAAACCCCCTCTAATATATCCCTTCTCTCTTTTCTTCCACGACAAGAGCCCTTTCATGCGTCCCTCTCTGCTCCCGCGCAATCCAGCTTCGCAACAACAATGGGTGAGTGGATGAGTGATTGAATGGGAGGGTGAGGTGGTGAATGGATGAATTGAGGAGAGGGGATTTAGGAAGGGAGAAAGCGCTTTTGTGTTCCGTCACTAAGGCTTAAGACAACTTGCTGCTCCCTGTGTGTGTCTGAGTCTTTGAATGTGAGCTGGAGAGATAATGGAAGCCAAACAGAAACTTGAAGGTGTGACGACAAAGACCAGACTCAGGTGAGGCCATTAGCCTTATCAAGCGCTGTTGGGACAAGCAACACACTACTAAACAAATAACTTTGGGCCAGGTGTGTGTGGCCTGTGAGGTGACAGTGCCAATAAGTCTCTATACAGTCCTTTATCAAATGAAACAGATGAGGGAACAGAGAATTGAGGTCTGGGTCTTACTAATATAAAACCTGAGTATGTAAAACCGCAGTACAACTGGTCTCACAGACATGAACAATCATTAAATTGTCCTCAGTGAAAATATCAAATAGAGTGGCACCGAAAAAGGATTTCAATACAAAACAATAAAGAGCTAAAACTGCTCAAATATTTTTATAGACTCTAAATAAAGAGTTTTGCACAACATTACTTTACATTTAAATATCTATATCGGAGATGAACTGGAGAAGCAGCCAGAAACAAATGACATTTAACTCACATTTTTTCTGGTGATGTTGCGAACGTCGTGCACATACTGGATTTTTCCTTCATGCCGGACAACTCCCACTGAAATCGAGTCCTCACATACTTCTGATGCGATGTACACATCAACCTTGAAGCCCAAGTCTCGAAGCACTAGATAACCTAAATTAAGATAAAAATGTTTGTAGTAAGAAAATCTGAGTGATTAGCGTTCATAATCACTAGTGCCATATATATATATATATATATATATACTTAATTTTAATTAATTTCATATTATTATATACTATTTTGTTTTTTTTCATAATTGTGCATGTTACTAGATAAAATACCAGTGGTGCAAATGGTTCTCAACTGGGGGTCTGGGGCCCACTAGGGGGCCTCAGCAAACTTCCAAGGGGCCCTCAAGATGACTTAAAATAATTTAAAATAAGTCAAAGTTAAAATGAGCAAAAACACCTAAAACTCAAGATATTTATTATTTTAATTCACCCCCTTTTTCTTTGAAGAAAAATTAGTCTATTGAAACCTGGATATATAAGGTAGCCTAATATTTTCAAGTGTTTATAGACCTGGAAAAGTCTTGTAGTTTGAAACTTATAACTCTATGGGCATTTTTATACATTTTATGAATATGTATTTTTAATCATATGATATAATATCAATATTGTATACATATTATTGGCATCTGTGAATCACTAATGCTGATAATTTAACCAGAAAAGGTGAATATAGAATCCAAAGAGATATCACATAAACCTGTTGCAATGCCATCAAACAGTGAAAGGACTCTGATTGGACGTCTCTGCTCTGCTGGGACTGCAGGGTAAATCTTTGGACTTTCCTGAAAGAAAATGAAAGTAAATAAATTGTATAATTAAAATCTATAAAAATCTAGAGTATTTCCCTCTGTGTAAACGTTCATGTGAGACTCACAAACTCCTGTCCATTGTCATTGACGAAGAACTCTTGTAGTTTCAGGCTCCAGTCGTGGCGTTTTTTTAACACGCCGTACTGCTGCAGAGGCTGACACATGTAGCAGCGCCATGGGTCCAGATCACGGGCGCTGTTGGCTGCTCCTGCTCCCACTAATATATCCAGACAGTCCACACAGAAACACCTGTGGACAGAGACACTGATCAAAGGCAGCCTTTAAATAGGCAAAAGAAACCGACAGTGTTAAAGGTGAAGAGTATTTTTTTCAAATATTTTCTAATATTTGAGTTTAATATGAAAACCATGTGTAGGTTGACACTATGGCACTTTTAAAACAATGCTTTTTGCTTGAGCAGCCTGACATGATTCTGAAAAGCCAAAGCTTCAAACACTTAAAAAACCTTTTAGCCAGCATTGTAGATCAGCAGCAGAGAATAGTATCACAGCAGCAACCATATCACATAAATATTGTAAAGTTCATCATCAACCAACAGTTTCCAAACTAGGGGTTTCCTAGGGGTGACAAAACAAAAAAATGATGAGGAAAAGAAAAATGTTATTGAAAGGATGAAAGTGTGCATTCTATGAATTTAAGGTGGCGTACATGTGTATAAAAAAATATAATACAAAGTCTAGCACCTCAGCTGTCAGGATTGTGTTTAGTTTCATTGTGCTTTTGTTTATGTGTCTGTTTCTATTCTATCTTTTCAGTTTAGCGTTCATCTTGATTATAGTTAAGATTATGAATAAATACTGTACAAACAAAGCAATACTAAATGTTTTCATTGCTTTCATGTTCTTATTTTTATAAGTAATTAGAAGTTTTAAAGAGTAATTCTGTATTGTCAACTGATTGGAACTCAACTTAAACATTTAAAAAAAATTAAATAATAAAGAGTGCAGCTGTCAATTAAACATTCATTTAACATTAATTACAAAAAATACTGTGATAAAAAAAATGTAATTGATAAATCAATTAAAAGTAATACACAGTTAATCATGAAAAATCTTCTTTTTTTTTTTTTGAAAAAAGTTTGAAATATCTCAGTAAGAACATTAAAGATGCTACAAAAAGATTCCTGTTTCAAATAAATGTTATTTTAAACTTTCTATTCATGAGAGCTGCTAAAATTCAGCTTTGATGAATAATGTTGTAAGATATATTAAAACAGAAAAACATTAATTTAAATTGTAATATTTCACAATATTACTGTATTTTTGATCAAATAAATGAAGCCTTGATGAGCATTACATACTTCTTTCAAAAACATTGCAAAATCTTACTGACCCCGAACTTTTGAATGATAGTGTATGATTATTTGCAAATAATCAGCATACTATGTCATTAATATGATTAAAATGTTTAATTGATTGATAGCCCAAATGAAGACTACTGTAAATATGTCACTGTATCTGCAACTGCTTTAGGTTCGAAAAATGCAGTTAGAATAAAACTGCATTATTCTAACATGCAACAACTACTTGAAATGTTATTATTAGTTTAATTGATTAATAAAAACTGGCAACAGTCCACTGAAATAAATTATTGTGAAATATTCTAAATAGTCAAGAAAATTGGCAGATTGGCAGCAGTTTGTGGCTAATGGTAAATAAATTACACACTTTGCCTTTAAAGAAAGCCAATATGTCAATGTGAGGAAGAGAAGAAGACAAATATCTGAACGGCTCAGAGATTGTGGAGGGGGGGAGGTGGTTGGGGCGGTTATGGAAGTGAAGTGTGACGAAATGCCAAGATGCTAGTGAAATGAAATGCGAGATTGAATAAGAGATTGTGGGACAAGAACAAGTTTGTGAGAAGCATGAGAGAGTGTGTTGGGTTTCGTACCTGCAGCAGTTGGCATTTCCACAGAGCAGCACCTCTCTGCCGCCACAGCACACAGTGCAGTACGACTGGTAGCCATCGTCATCGTACATGTAGGAGATTTCCAAATAAACATCCTGACACAAACACAAATAAAAACACGTGTAAATAACTTAAAGAGCTATGTGTCCTTCCAACCAGAATCCCTGTTTGAAGCAATATATCGTGTGGCTGCAAACAGAGTGTAACAGGAAATGGAAATGATCTACGGTGAAATCCATACATCCATGGCACCTTCTTTGTCCCCTAAAGGTAATCGATAGATACAATACTGGTGTCCAGGTGTAAGGATGGAGTGCTGTTGTTTCACACTTTTATAAGCAATCATGTCAGCACGGGTTGGAGAACCATGTTCCCAGACTCTCGAGTTGTGTTGTTTTGTGTTTTGAGAATTTAAGTTCAACTCGTACCTTGCATGTTAGGCAAAGGCCTCCTTCAAACAGCGGGTGGAAGGTCGCCACTCTCGTCTTTCCACAAGAGAGACAGAACTCTGAAACAGGAGAAAAACGTTATATTGACAGATGCCTGAGTCAAAACACAAGAGTAACTAATTCTTGCAAGCATTCTTAAGAATAGTCTTAAAGAGATTTCTTCTCTTGCTTCCTAATCTAGTTGTCTAATAAACCTTATAATTGCAAATATTGTTGGTTCTTTGAAAAACTGCTCTTGTTCCTCTTTTGTAAGTCGTTTTGGATAAAGGATTCTGCATAATGCATAAAGGTTATATTGTATGCCATATTTTGCCACGGCGTTCCAGCAAAAGTATGTTTCTGAATATAGCTATGATGGAGTTACATTATAGCTGTATATTTTCCAGATATTACAGCTAATTAAAACCCTAGCACTTATTTGTAAAGAAAATATGAAATTAGGAATGCACCAATATTCTGGCTGATACAGTTAAGATGATATTTATTTATATGTTTTGGTTAATAACTGATAAATGGCTGACAATTTTTTTTTACTAAAAACTAAAATCAGTTATTTTAAAGGCAAATGAATTTAGGCATATACATTATAAAGGTAGAATGTGAAAAAAAATGATGTTTTATATACAGTATATATATATATATATTTGTCCGGACCTCCGCTGGGAAAGAAATATAGAGACCGGACCTCTTGGAACTTTAACTGAATAGCCCTGTTCTACACTGAACAAAATTATAAACGCAACACTTTTGTTTTTGCCCCAATTTTTCATGAGCTGAACTCAAAGATCTAAGACTTTTTCTATGTACACAAAAGGCCTATTTCTCTCAAATATTGTTCACAAATCTGTCTAAATCTGTGTTAGTGAGCACTTCTCCTTTGCCGAGATAATCCATCCACCTCACAGGTGTGGCATATCAAGATGCTGATTAGACAGCATGATTATTGCACAGGTGTGCCTTAGGCTGGCCACAATAAAAGGCCACTCTAAAATGTGCTCCTACATCACATTTAAAATGATGTAAATCAGCAGGTGATCAGCGCTCGGCAATCTTTATGTGTGAACTACTCAATGACGAATCAAAGAGGCTCGCTGATGCGTCGCTGAGGCCTTGCCAACGCCAAACAATTATCTAGCATGCTAAATATCTGGAACTGTCAGCTGACCCGACTCGTGGTGTCAGGTGTCACGACAAGCTACAGCCAATGAGAGAGCAAGGCATGGGTTGAGGTCAGCGGAAGAAAAACAGCAGCAGCAACATGGCTTTAAGATAAGTTTGGACACAAGAAATGGAGCAAATATTTTCAGAACAGATCATCACGTAAACAGCTTGCAGCACTCATTTCTTCCCGACGTACATTTTCAAATAAACAGAGTTGACAGAGTTGTTGTCAGCTCGTGTAGTGTGTGACACCCTGTTGCAGATCATTTACAAAGTGTCACGTTGTGTGAACACCACAACGACTTAAAGACAAACAGCAAGTCACTTAGTCTGAACAGAACAGCGATCTGCCGGCATTTAAAGTCGTGTAGCCTGAACTAGGCATATCTATATCGGTAACATAAACATTTAAACATTAAAGACCCAGAATACATGAATGAGAACTTATGCACGCTGTGAGAAGATCTCAGTGTGCGCGCATCCGAAGCGTGCAAACCCGCGTCTCAGAACACGTGCAAATATTTGTTTCCAAGTCGTGCTTTAAAAGGAAAAATTCACACAAAAATTTTGTCAAGATGCCTGTTTTGGTGAGTATCCTAGCAGACATAGTCGGTTGAACGTACAGTATCAGTGTACTGGATCCGCGCATTGTCTTAAAGTGACAGCACTTTCTTAATGTTAATCAAACAACAAAAGACAAGGAAAAATAACTCACTGCTCTTGATTGAATAGCTTTTGTAACTTTAATAAGGATTAATCTTTAATTTATAGTAAAATATGCAATGTTATTTTACATTTGAATACTTTATTCAATCTCTGTACCTAAAAACTGTTAGACCTACCTAAAAAACCTGAAAAGCACTGTTTATTTTAATTACTCTGTTGTATTTATTTGTTCTGTTGCTTGTATTTAGATGATTTGTTCTTATTTTCTTTATTTTTATTTGACAATATAGTCCTTTTTCCCTAAACATAGCACATAATGAACCATAACGAAACTCTAAAACTGTGAGTAATTTGAACCGTTACACCTCTAATATATATATATATATATGTATATACTGTATATATATATAGTCAATCCAAAAATTATTCATACACCAGATATAATTTTTGATACTAGTGGGTGCAGGACACTATAGTTCATTTATGTAAGTGAGGATAGCTAAATAAAGTAAACTGTGACATATTATACCCAAAAATTCTTCATACAGTGGACTACCAGTATAATTTATAAAAATTTGGGACCAAAAATTATTCTGACACTTTTACCTGACCATGTTTTGCTTAAGTGTTATCTGACATTATCAAGATGAGTTTGTTCTATCACAGTTCTTGTCATATTTTATTACCATTTTCTAAACTATAGCGAATAAACTGTGATAATGTGTGAAATGTTGAAGGTGTCTGAATAAATTTTGTTTTGACTGTATATAATTGTTTTTTTTTTGTGGTGGAGCCAGTGAAAATGTTGGCAGGGCAAGTAAAAAAAACCTTTTGGTTCAACCAGCAGAATCCATCCTTACTGGCTACAGTTTTGGGTACACTGTTACCCTTGTAGTGTAAATTGCTCATTATGCTGTATAGATTGAGGTAGAGGGCTGCATTGGGATTGGGATCCCGCCCAACGCAAATCTCACGGGAGCGGGCTGTTTTACCTTTACCGCAGGCGGGAATGGGCAGTCAAAAAAATGTAGCGCAGGCCACGCCATCCTGCAGTCTCGCGATTTGGATCATACAAGAATGATGAAGTTACATAAACAGGTGTTTACACGGTGTTTGGTCGCACACCGATTACATTACTTGCCCACCACGGCACTGCCTACTGTCATTTTGCTTTTTTTATAGAAATTGAACATTTAACATTTCAGTCAAATGTAATTTACGCAATATTTCAAACCTTTAACCCACAGGGGGAAATAAAACCCATGGCAACAGTTTAAAAGCAGCCCAATTCCACGGAAAAAACAAACCTGCATCCAACACAAGTTTCAGGAGTCAGATTTGACTGATCATGGGTCAAGTGTAAGAAGAGATGACTTACAGTGGTGGAGGATTTGCTGCTCAGCAGATCCTGAGCTCATTGACAAATATATTATCTTGTAAGGTGTGCTTCCTTTACACAGAGTGCGCGTGATCGTGAAATCGAAAGTGAAAGTGAACAGGGAGCGCTCATTCAAAAGCGATTTCAATACCCCGCATACTGATAGCAGCTCCCTGATGTGCGAAATTTATATACAATATTAGAATGTTTGTGGGAGCGGACACAAAACTCACGGGAGCAGGACACACACATTGCGTGAGCGGGCGGTAATGGTAAGAAATTCAACAGGAGTGGGTGGTAGGGGGATTAAAAACACAGTCCCATGCAGGGCTCTAGATTGAGGGGTGTTAAGTGCTGTTATGTGGTGGTAATGTTTATTTTGGCGTTTTTTGCCTTTATTTGACAAAACATTGTAGAAATGCAGGAAATAACAGGAGAAGACAGAGCAGAACAGGAAAGGAAAGGGAACCTGGGTCACCCGAGGTGCCAATGCAGCATGACGAATTGTTTTTGCATTTAACTGCACTACTTTTCCATTGGTTTTCTATGTAAACATGCTAAATGGACACGTTTGAACACTGTGTTTACGTCTTTTGCAGCACCTTGCACATGACGCGGCACTCAAAATAAATGTAAACTTATAAAAAACCTTGCTTAGACCTTGCTGTTTTGAATTCCGCTGTTCTGCATCTCAAGTTTTTAATCGCAAAGATGCATTCTGTGTGAATAGCCCCTCATGTGTTTTAATGGGTGAAAGCAGTACCTGTAGCATGTAGCAACATTACACACCTTCTATACTTCTGTGATTCTTCAAAACTTCATTGACCATTTGTTCTGAAAAGCAGATGAAATGCCAGTCATGAGGAACACATTATGAGAGTTAAATCTCATTGAAGTCCAATGCTACAAAATGTATATTTTAAATATTGTCTAAAAAGGTTTGTATGCCTGAATTAATTGTTCAGAATTGAAGAATAAAAAAGGCACTTATAGAGTTAACTGACAATTTTGTCACACACAATTTCAAACAGGAATTTTGCCATTTAGACATCAGTTAATTATTTGCATTCACACGTGTGTCATTTAAAGGGCCAGTTCACCCAAAAATTTAAATTCTGTCATCATTTACTCACCCTCATGTCATTCCAAACCCATAAAATTTTATTACGTAGTCCTAGACTTTAAATGGATGGACAGAAATCTCTCTGGTTTTATAAAAAAAAAAAAAATCTTTATTTGTGTTCTGAAGTGTGAGTAAATGGTGACAGAATTTTCTTTTTTGGGTGAACTAATCCTTCAACCAATCCTTAATCACATTTGGTGTGCAGCAGTCTTTTGTCACCAATGAACATGAATAATCGCACATGTGCGAGCTCTAACCTCTGCTGTAGACATCCTCAGTGCCAGGTTTGGCCTTACAGAGGTTGAGTCGAGCTCTCTTGGCAGAGGGGGGGAACTCCGGAGGGCTGGAGTCCAGCAGCGCTGAGCTCTCTGGGGCCAGGGGAAAAACACAGTACTCAGCTGGAAGAGACACAAGTAGACTTACATTACTCACTGTTACAATCAAACATACTCACACATGAACTGTGAATAATGACATTTATATTTCATAGATCATGCACTTAGATAATGAAGGTACTGTGTTGTGAAAACTACTTCAGCAGCTAGCTAAAATAAGTATCAAGAATGATTTAATCCCTACAATATTACTACATAAAATAAATGAGAAAACATTTAAAATGGTACTTGACTGGTCACAGTGACTTTTAAACTCTTATTTTCTAGCAGAAAAAATAAGAAAATATAATTTGCATGAAGAAAAAAAAGTCCATATGAAGACAGTTATGATTTATTGCATTGTAACATTATTTTTATGAATATATATATATATATATATATATATATATATATATATATATACTTTTTTTTTCAATTACATATTTATTTTATACACCTCATTGTGTAATAGTAATACCTGTATTATTTATTTATTTATACATCCTGATTTAAATACATTTTATATAAAAATATAAATATTTTTAATCAAAAATCATTAATCAATTGTAGTGTCTAGACATGTTAATTTAATTACCTTTTTTTTTTTAATGCGAATGTGCTTAATTGCCATGAAAATAATGCCACAGTACAAAAAAAAATCTTAATAATCTTAAAATAAGCTTGATTTTCTTTAACCAAAATATATATATATTTTTTTTTTTTTGAATTTGTGGCAAATTATGACCCAGTCATTGAGAAACTGACCAAGACAAATACAGTCATGAGAAAAAGCAGACAGGCAGCTGTTAAGACTCTTACAAAACACATCTGTAATCACTGTGGGAAAGACAAGTCGTAAAATAATTAGATATGCTATTTCCTCTTTCTGATTTTAGCATAAGACCACACCACCAGAGACAAGCATTTCAGCTTGATCATCTGCAGTGGTTATTTTAAGTGTCTAGATACTAAACTGAAATGCCTCTAAATACCCCTAGGTTTTTTTAAGTATCGACTCTTATGTAAACACTTACTCTTGGCATGATTTTCAAAAACAAAACAGTTGTTAGATAAGTTTCAACTAGAATGTTTTAGAAAGATACTAAAGGGATAAACTTGTTTAAATGAGATGAAACACCCTTAACCTTGCCAACAAATGAACTGATCACTGAACTGATCTATTACTCACTGTTTTTTCTTTTCCCAGAAGAAAGGAAAAGAAATAATGTACTTCATAATTCTAAGAAGCTGACAGTTAAATTGCTTATAAATGCCCTGATATCTCCCAGAAACATTCAGGAAATACTCATAAATGCATATGGGAGTCTTTGGTTTGAATGATAAGAGGCTTCAGTTTAATAACACTGAAACCCTCTGAAGCCATTGTGCAGTTCATCCTGAAGTGCTCTCCTGAAAACTCAAGGTCTAGACATTTAAATATAATGGACCAGCTCGAATTAATCCCAACAGAGGTCTATGATCAGACACACTAAGCCCGTGAGTGTGACAGTGTAAGCTGCCAATACCTGACTGAGCCCTGATGCCTGAGGCAATACCACAAAGACTTGACAGCCATTTCCAGAATTTAAACATCCTGTGTTCACAAGGTTCCACATATTCTGTGTAATTTTCTGTTTATTATTTTGCTGTTTTATTGTAATAAAAAAAATATATATATAATACAAGTATATATAAATTATTATGTTTTGTGGTTGTTCTTGATACCCTTTTATTTTGAGATTTTTTTAACAGATTGGTATCTGTTGATATTGAATTAAAAAAACACTCAGATTTTAATAACACTGTTAAATGTATTCTTAAAAAAATGCCTGTTCGATAAGCCGCAGTCTTGGAGCTCAACTACAGTGAGACTACAAATGAATTCATAACATTCCCACTTTGATAATTGGAGAAAAACTTGACCAACAAGTTACATTACTTTCCTGTTGCTAAAACTTTATATGACTTAAGTTGGCAATGCTTGAAATTCTGCCAGCAGAAACCACTCTAACGGTTTAAGCACGTTTTTATGTGTTTGTCTTTTCACGTGTCATGTTGGTTCACGTTACCTTTTATTTTGATATTTTGTCTTTTATATTGATAGTTTGTGTATTCAGTGGCCATACAAAGAGTATTTGTTTAAATGTCATCGCATTAATAACAAAATATCAAACCAAGTTGCATCTACAAGCAAATGATGCTAGAGCTTTTCTCAGAACTAACTTTACTTTTCTGAGCCATTTTTGCTTTTAACTAACTCATCTCAATGCATGATATATCGATACCACATTGGTTACTGGCCTATAATTTTTTGGTATCTGTTGATTTTGAATATTTCATGCTCATTTCCTGAATTTGTACATTTAGATTACTTTTGCCTTCATCTAATGTTCACCCAAAGTTAATATTTTAAAAGACTAAAAATTGAATAATACTGTTAAATGTTATCTTTAGCAAATGATGAATATACATTATTCATACAGTACATTATAATGCTGTGATGCCTAAATTCATGTCTGGTTTTAGTCTTTAGTGTTTTATTATAATTTTAATAAACACAATAGTACAGAATTTTAATACTGTCCATCTATCAGTTATTGGCCATAACAAAAATATTCACTCAATTGTTATCAGCCAGAATTGTCTTACTTGTGAATCAAAATTGTAGCATCAGATCTTGGGCTACATTTTGTTAAAATAAATTCTACTTGGATTAATATTTTGTAACTCAATACAATGATATTCATGCATTTAATTTGTGGTCACTATAAACATCCTATTGTCATAAGCCTTTTTCTGTGTTATATTTGACTCCAAGTTAAATGGAGTCACACCCCTTTTACTCAAGTAGTTTATTACAAAGGATCAGGAGTGAGATCTGAAAGGCAGTCATATGACGTGTGCTCACCTGCGTTCTCTCGAGGTTTCAGGCCCTCCTGACCTTTGGGCAGAAAGCCATCATGAGCCCAGTCGAGCATGGGCTTTATCTGTTCAAGACTGTCCGACTCACATGGAGGAAAAGTCTTCTCTGCTCGTAAACTAGCCACCTGAGGACACACCGATAGCAGAAGAACAGTATGTCAGAGTAAGTGTAAGAAAACAGAAACCATCCAGGTAACGTCTCAAGTGGATATAAAATCAACTATGTGTGTACTGTGTCTAAAATAACATATATTCAGTAAGACTATTCTCGTGGAAATGGAGACAAATTGCAGATATTAATCATGCCGTATAGACTGCAAAGGAGGGGGGGGGGTACAACAACAGGGAGAGAGAGAGAGAGTAAAGTACAGCCATTCCTGTTGTTCTGGTGCATGTCTGGACTTGGATGCTTTTGTTATGTTTGTTAGGATGTACGTTTCACAGAGAGATAATTAAGGAACCTCTGGGGAATTCCAGATTTTCCAGATGAGTGTTTGGCCAGTTTCCCGTTTATCACACACAAAAACACATACACACCTCAGAATGTACAAGTACAGCCCATGCTCCAAGATTTTTGAATAGCAGGTGCAAATTTGTATAATTATCCTCTATTAAATGTACTAAAGATGTATGTTGCATTGTTGTGTGTAACTGCCCCATTTGCATCAATTGTCTCTAAGTGTTATAAAACAATTGTCTCTAATAAAACAATGAACATAGACTGATCTCCACTTTCACCTCCAGGGCCTGGAAGATTGCTCTGCGGTAGGAAGCCAGCTTAGTGTAGGATGACTGGTTGAAAAACTTTGGGAAGGCTGTGATGGAGTCAAGTTTGTCAGCAGACACCTGCAAGATACATATGACACCAGGGTCAGAAAGTAACCAGGGTTCAGGGCAAGAATGCTTGAAATTCAAAACATAAACTTGTAATTAATACATGTTTGTGGCATTATATATATACAGGTGCATCTCAATAAATTAGAATGTCGTGGAAAAGTTCATTTATTTCAGTAATTCAACTCAAATTGTGAAACTCGTGTATTAAATAAATTCAATGCACACAGACTGAAGTAGTTTAAGTCTTTGGTTCTTTTAATTGTGATGATTTTGGCTCATGGTGTTGGTGTGCTTGACTGGCCAGCAAACTCACCAGACCTGAACCCCATAGAGAATCTATGGGGTATTGTCAAGAGGAAAATGAGAAACAAGAGACCAAAAAATGCAGATGAGCTGAAGGCCACTGTCAAAGAAACCTGGGCTTCCATACCACCTCAGCAGTGCCACAAACTGATCACCTCCATGCCACGGCGAATTGAGGCAGTAATTAAAGCAAAAGGAGCCCCTACCAAGTATTGAGTACATGTACAGTAAATGAACATACTTTCCAGAAGGCCAACAATTCACTAAAAATTTTTTTTTATTGGTCTTATGAAGTATTCTAATTTGTTGAGATAGTGAATTGGTGGGTTTTTGTTAAATGTGAGCCAAAATCATCACAATTAAAAGAACCAAAGACTTAAACTACTTCAGTCTGTGTGCACTGAATTTATTTAATACACGAGTTTCACAATTTGAGTTGAATTACTGCAATAAATGAACTTTTCCACGACATTCTAATTTATTGAGATGCACCTGTATATATATATATATATATTAGAAATATAATAACAAATGTTAAGTTCATAATTTTATATGTAATACTTTCTCTCTATATACATTTATATGTACAATTACAGAAAATATGACTTCATGTTTAAATTAATTTTATATATAATAATCAGTTTTGCAGAGGATTTATGTTAATGAATTTATTCAATTGAAGTAATCACCCTAGTGAAAAATAAATATACTAAAATGTATTTGAAATGCATATATTTCATTCTAAGTATACAAATACATTTACACATTTATGTACTTAATAAAAATACGCTGCAATTGTTCTTTTAGTATATTAAACTGGTATAATTAAAGTCTTCTAAACTGGAACAACTAATTTTGTCCTTAATGCACTTTAATTGTGCGGAAGTAGTGCTGAAGTCCTACTAAAGATATACTGAAGTATATTTGATTGTGTTTAAGTGGAACTATTGCAAGTATACTTAGGTACACTTTAAATATCTTGCATTTAAAGACCGATATTATTCAAAGATCACACAATCCTTGTCAATTGTGACATTAAAACACATTTTAGGCTTAATATTAAGTAGTAGTTAGCTCCAAATAAAGTTGAATTATAATTTTTATATCAGTAAGTCTTGAGCGATATGTCAATAAATATGTTAATAGATTTGAACTATACTTAGTATGAAATAAATGTATTTTAAATATTACTTTTTTACTAGGACAGCTACAGAGGGAAACTGTACATTTCAGACACTTTTGTTTCACAATACACATAACAGCAGAGCTTCGGTTCAAACTAGTGATGTCAGAGGTACCTCAGGATCAAATAAAAACTTAAATAAAACAATTTAACAATACCAGTTTTTCTACAGTATCAGTAGTATCAATTCAATATATTATTCTAGTGCTGCCACCATGGTCAGCTGTAGTTTATTTAAGTCTGATCAAGTCTGGTGAAGTACTGAAGTACTGGTGTACACCTATTCTGAAAATCATGGTAATCTTCAGGCTATATAATACCTTTACCATAGGGCTGGGCGATATGGACAAAAAATTATCACAATAACATTTTTCATATCAGTTGATATCGATAATTATCACGATAAATATCAAATCTTTATTTCTTTCAAATTTAAAGGCATATTTTTGCTCCCAAGTGAAAGTTGTGGTTTTACACTACTCTTTATTGTCAGAACATGACAGACACTTCGCATTTCTTAGTTTCTTCATGTGCTAACGGGTGATATTGCTTCAAATATATTTAACAGGTTTGTGTTGCCTGACTTTGATGGCACATATCTTTGGCACAGTTTGAAGTGCAGGCTGCAATATTAATAATATGACAATAATATGACAGTTGACAGTAGTAGGCTAGTAGCTTGAGTTAAGGCCCGTTCACACCAAGGATGATAACTATAAAGATAACGATAAAGATATAGTTCTAAAAATCGTTCTCAATATTAAAGAATAGCAGAGTCCACACCACAACTACAACGATAAAGACAAAGAGAAACGATATCGTTGGAATCCCTTTCAAAACTATTTTTCTCCAGCTGATGAACGATAAAAAATTGACAGCCAATTAGAATCCATCCTGCTGTAACCAGCTCGAGAATTTAAAGCGGCAGACGAGCGTGCGCTTAGAATAAACAGACGATATCGTTCGCTGGTGTGGACGCTAATATCGTTATCGTTCTTGGAGTGAAAGGGGCTTTAGAATGCAAATGTAAATTTATGTTCATTAACAAAAATAGTAACATGATGTAAAAATTGAAAGAACCTTTTTATGGTAAAATTTAAATATTCTGACTGTTTGAGTTTTATTACAATTAACATTGGTCTTTCATAGTAGTATACATTTAGATCATGATAACCACAGTTAAACCATGCATTTAGTAAATGCACAAATGCTATAGCTTAATCACAAAAAAATACTGTAATTATATGCCATTAATCACTCATTTAATACATCTACATTAATAATATAATACAATTCTGTATGAATATCCCACATTTCTGCCACAATACCATGGTACAGTTAGTGTTACTACAGTAAATCCATGGTAAATTATGGCAATTTAAACGTAACGATAAAAAGCCTTCTGACTGTTTTCTCTGTTTATAAAATTTGATATGAATATCCCATATTTCTACCACAATACCATGGTGCAGTTCGTGTTACTACAGTAAATCCATGGTAAATGATGGCGTTTTGTAAATGGAAAAGATTGACTGTATCGTTACACTCAGTGTTTCTCCTGTTTGTCAGCGCTGTTTCATCTGGCTTTAAACTAGTTTAAATCACAGAGATGTGTTCTTCACTGGATCTCACATTGCTGTTTAGTGGTCGCGTGACCGAGGTGTTCAAGTGAACGCATCTGCTCTAGTAAGCACGCGCTGCGCTGCTGTTTGAACTTTGAGCCGAGCGGATAAATGGTCCTTGTGGCGCGATTCAAATGAGTAGCCTATATAACTGAATTCATGCTACATTTTTATCCACAATTTTGTCATCTTTGGATGACAACTCAAGATTAGTTTTGCTTTCGCTTTTACTTTCGTTGCTGCATCCACACATTTTTTCCTCCTCGTGTTGAGGAAATGGGCGTGTACTTTTGACATGCAAGCTAAATGCTGCATGCTGACTGTCACGTTACACTCAGGAAGGACAGAGCGAAGGAGAATATTTTCGAACATGGAATTTAATTTAACACACTGGGAACTTCGGAGACACAGCAACACGACGTTTAACAGCAGACAAAGAAACTAAGAATTAGACTCACTATAAATACACAGGACTTGAGGGGAAGACGAGGAACACCTGGAACTAATGCAACAATGAACATGGGAAACACCTGGGACAAATTAACTAATTAATCAAATACAACAGGAGACGAAATCACATGACGAGGACAGGAACATACATGTGACAGAGGGTGGAGACAAGGAGAGCCTCCAGGGCGGATCAGGAAGCCATGGCGGAGCAGGCAGTTCAGGTTGCCATGGCGGATCAGGGGACCTTAGCTGGCTCGGCCAC
>NW_015549558.1:1228680-1240640 GCF_001515605.1 Sinocyclocheilus anshuiensis | reverse complement strand
TACGAGGAGCGGGCACTGGAGCGAGCTCTGGGGTTGGAGCCGACACTGGAGCGAGCTCTGGGGCCAACACTGGGAAGAACTGGGGATCAGGAACCCTCCCTGGGCTGAACTGGGGATCAGGAGCCCTTCCTGGGCTTAACTCGGGATCAGCAGCCCTCCGTGGGCTATACTCTGGAACAGGAGCCATTCCTGGGCTGAACTGGGGATCAGGGTAGCGCCGATGTGGTGCTGGCACTGGAGGGTGCTCTGGAGGAGCAGGCACAGCGAAGCGCTTTCGAGGAGCTGGCACTGGAGTGAGTCTTGGGACTGGAACAGACACTGGAGTGAGCTCTGGGGCTGGAACCGACACTGGCCTCATGAATGCATGGCGGGCTTCCCATATTATCGTCTGGTGGGCTTGCCACATTAACGTTTGATGGGCTTGCCACATTAAAAGCCGGCGGGCTGGCCACATTAACGTCCGGTGGGCTTGATTGAGGAACCGCCGGCTTTCTTGACTCGGGAACGGCTGGCAGATGGGTCCCAGATCGGGATCGGAAACTCTCCAGACACCGGATGACTGCCTCCTTCCAGCCGAGGTTGGTGGTGTCTGGGAGCTCCGCGGGTGATGGTAAGTAATCCTGATCTGGAACAGCGTCACGAGGGTTTCCCCCTCGAGGGAGCTGGCGAGGGCGAGCGGCACGAACGCCCTCGTGTAGATGATCGGGTCAGGGCTCGCTTGAGCCAAGGCGAGGAACCTCGCTTGTTCCTCCATTATAGCAGGGAGAAACGAACAGGAAAACAAAACACTTTTCAAAAAACAGAAATAAAAAACCGGCGAGTAAGGGTGCTGCTTACTTTAGTTTTGAGTCTGCTGTTCTGTCACGTTACACTCAGGAAGGACAGAGCGAAGGAGACGCAGGAGAATATTTTCGAACATGGAATTTAATTTAACACACTGGGAACTTCGGAGACACAGCAACACGACGTTTAACAGCAGACAAAGAAACTAGGAATTAGACTCACTATAAATACACAGGACTTGAGGGGAAGACGAGGAACACCTGGAACTAATGCAACAATGAACATGGGAAACACCTGGGACAAATTAACTAATTAATCAAATACAACAGGAGACGAAATCACATGACGAGGACAGGAACATACATGTTACACTGACTGGCTGTTGTCGCGTTTATTTCTGCAGTGCAATTGGCTGTTAGATTAATCCATATATCGAGTAAAAATGTCCAGAGCTTATTATCGTTTTCGACATAAATATTATGATTCGATATTATATCGAATTTCGGCCCAGCCCTACTTTGCCATACCATTATTTTAATTGAAATGGTTATTATTTACATTAACATTAAAAAATAAGCATGTTCAATGGCATTTTGAAATTTTTTGCTACTGAAATTGATACTGAAATTTTACTGCTATTAGTATCAACTACTGCGGTATTATGACAACCCTTCATTCTGTTTGTTACCTCTGAGAATTTTCCATCACCAAACCACTGTAGCCAGCGCATGCCGTGGGAGGCCTGCCTCTTCCCTGTTGCTCTCCAGGTTACCACCATCCCTGGCCACCAAGAAAAGCCCTTTATTTTGCCCCAGACTAACTCTCCAATACCAAAGCCTTTATTGTCCTGAGGAGCAGAAATGTAAATAAGACACAGTTCACCATGATTTAATATTTTCTGTTCACTGATACCTGTAGAAGAAGTCACAAATTTCAAAATTTTTGTTCCCTTTCAGCCTGGACATTCTGCTAAGTAATTTCTTTTGTGTTCCACAGAAAAAGTAAAATCATACAGGTTTGAACTCGTAGATGTTAATTTATGAGTGAACTATCCCTTTAAATAAGATGGACAATTAACATGATCACTGCACAGATTTCTTTGATCCAGTTACACAAAAAAGGACAATCACACGCTCAGTAGCACTCAGATAGCTGGATTGAGCCTGGACTGAGTCACAAGCGAAACCTCTGACACTGAGCTTGTCTGAGCATGACTCTCAATCAATCAGGACCATTTCAGCAGCGCTGTTGTTTCCTCACCTGTGCGAGTGTCTGTGAGTATTTATGAGTCTGTGGTCAACAGTGACTTACCCAGATGCTACAACCCACAAAACCCCCATTCAAGACCTTCTCGGTCTCTTTGTCTTGGTCATAAGTGCTCTCTAAACGCACAGCTTCCTGTCTTAGTGATACGCAAAGGAGAGCATAAACCGTGAGAACAAAGGCTGTTATCTTCACATTCAAACAAGAGTCATTCTAAGAGGTTACTGTTACATGTCAAAGGCAGGTGGACAAATACAGATACTCGTGTGTTGTTTGTGCATGAACATAAGGAGGAATGGGACATGATAGAATAGGTAGATAGGTGTCTGTGTGTGTGTGTGTGTGTGTGTGTGTGTGTGTGTGTGTGTGTGAGAGAGTTGTCCTGGTACCTTGTACTCAGGTTGGTTGACTGTGTCAGTTGTCGAGGTGGATGTGGTGCTGCTCTGTGCAGAGTCTTTAGAGTCCTGTTCCATGAGTTCTAGTGCAGGACCCTCAGGAACACTAGATACCTACAAACACACACAATTACAATTCTCAGTAAAGGTATGTAAATAAACCACAAAACAAAAATATTGCAACAAAAATAAAATAAAAACAACAAAAATTCAAAATATTTACAATAACCTACATGATGATTTACAAAGTCTACGGGGCAAATGTAAACAAAACAAAACCCAAAACAAAACAAGAAACAGAAAAATAAAACTTTAAAAATCAAAACAGAACAAATAACAAAACAAACCCCCAAAACATAAAATAAAATAAATATAAATAAATAAAACAAAACAAAAATAAAACAAAATTAAATTAAAAAGTCACAACGATAGTTACAATGAAAGTCTAGGGGGCAGCCCTCTACGAACACCTTGGCAATTGAATCGCCATTGGCTAGTACATTTTTTTGCTGATAGATAAATATATACATACACATATACATATATACACACATATACACAGGACACACAAGACTAAATAGTACACTTTTTAAAATGGGTAAACATGATACGGGAAGGTGTGAATTTTGTGGACAAGAAGAAACAGTGGAACATGTTATATTGTACTGTCAGAAATATGAGACTGAAAGAAGGATGCTAATGCAAAATTTAGAAAAAATAAAAATGCAATTTATACCGAGATATATTTTACAAAATAATTCATGGAATGAATGCTATAGTTTTATTTTTCAGTTCCTTAAAATAACTAATTTGTGGGAGAGAATTACAAAAATAAATAAAAAATAAGAGGAAAAAGAAAAAAAAAAAATTTGGGAAGGAAGTCAATTTTTGATCCACACTCCATTCCAGTTGGTGGCGGAAATACACCATTTTGTTGTTTGTCAACCGCCAATAAAATTTAAAGAAGAAGAAGAAGAAGAAGAATCCATTCAGATGAACTGAAAAACAGCACAGATCGTTTGGCGGAGAGTGAAACTCTGAAGATTTAGTCACCAGAGTGAAGATGTAGTCGCATATGCGAGTGATTTACTCGCAATGTAGAGGGTTAAGGGGACAAATGTGTAGCTGCTGCTCTCACAGACTTCCAATGCATCTACATTTCTGTCGACACGTTTTATGTGTTTTACAGACTGTGAGACAAGTCAAAATAATTTTTTTGTGATAAGTGATGGCATGCCACAGAGATATCAACACAGCTTAAGTTGAATTTAACCTAAAGTAGTTGCACTGTGGAACATGGTAGCAGGTTTTAGCTGGTCATGACCAGTTTTTGCCAGCAGAACCCTTGGCTAAGATGGTCTTCCAGGGGTGTTTTTCTTGTGCAATGCCATACCTCACTGCTTAACTATCATAGTACAACGCATTGTAGAATAAATATAGAATGTAGAATAATAAATTAACTAACTAGTCATGTAACTGTTAAACATCTGTCAATAAAACCACGCTGGTTCATAGGGTTGTCGTTAAGAATGTCACGCAAGTGGGGGAGTAGCAGCTTCTACTAATTAATTGGTTTGAGATTTAATTCATGTCAGAATATTGTTGTGATTAACAAACATGGCATCTAAGGACTACTTTGCTATGTTTGATCTCTGTTGTTTTGTTTTAATTCCAGCTGTTTGAACTAACTAATATTTATATATTTGATATTTTTATTGCAAATTCCCCTCCAAACCATAATGCAATACACACTTTGTCTGTCTTTGCTCATTTCGCCACAACACAGACAAAACAACTATGGAAAAATATATCGCAAAGGTGGAGGGGTCATTTTTCCTACTTGAATTTCCAAGACCACTGTTTTGATTGGCTGTGGTACAGACAACATCAGATGTCTGACAACATAAAGACACAGTGATAGACAGCTCAACTTAAAGGTGCTGAGATGAGTGTGAGGAGCTGACAGTGGCATGACTTTAATCTGCCATGAGGGTGATCTCTACATCAGCCTTGATTTCACTGTGTCTGACAGACAGAAATTCACTTAAATAAAGAGGCTTTGTGTGTGCGAATGTGAGCATTACCAGGTTGTTGTGATCCTGTTTACTATGTCCCCTCTCTCTGTTGCAGAGTTTACTGTGAGCTGTCAGTCCTGCCTGGAAAATAGTCCTTGGACGAGGCCTTTGCCGCAGACCCGTCTCACAACCAGACCCAACGCCAGCCTTTTCCTGAAACCATAATGCCGTGATAGTAAGCTGATGCATATGTGGCGCAAATATTCCCAGTTAACAAAAAAAGGTCCCCAGAACATCCTCCAAATGGCAAAGACATCCTCCGGACATTCAAGGGGATATTCACAGGACATCCAGTGACCATTCAGGACATTTAGGGGACTTTCGCTTTAAGTCCTCTGAATGTCATTTTATTTTACTTTTAGGCTAACCACAGACAACAGACACGTTGTAAGGAGCAAAATACGTGTATTTTAATTGAACAATTGAAATGTGCGGTGCTCTTTGTCTGTGTGTGTCTGTGTCTGTGTGTGTGTTTATGTGTGTGTGTGTGTGTGTGTGTGTGTGTGTGTGTCTGTGTATCTTGGGTTGTCAGCTGTGGGGTTAGACCGTTGGCAATTCTTCCCATTGGCTTCAAACCTAAAACAACAAAATGAACACATTCAGCAGTGTTTTGATGTTATATGTCTAGGAGTATCGTTTGTCCATTGAAAAAAGATTTGAAAAGACTGTTGACAATTTGGATTTAGACCAAGCTCCGAAATCTAGCGCACATATGAAGATATCTAGGCCATCCTAAATGGGCTTAAGTTTACCACTTATAAGCATCTTAAGTGTGTATTTACCATATGAAAATGCAATATTTAAGTTCAATATTTGTTGATATTAGATACATTAATCATTTCAGCTTTACATGCTAGCTTCGAAAGTGTTCACATAACGGTCAGCAGCCATACACAACGGACAACAGCTTCAGCAAATCTATTAAAAGGTAAACTTTTCATAAAATGTAAACATTACAAGATACACAGTGGTTACGATAACTAATGTCTACAAATCTAAAATTAAAAATACCTTTTCGACCGACTAAAGAGAAAACTCAAGGCCATGTCGGAGGAAATCACAGGGAGGACCGTTAACGGTCTCTACGCAGATGAGCATTGCCATGGATGCTGCGTGCCTTAAAGAATGGTGTCACTCGATCCTCGATCAGGTGCATTTAATCGTCACTTGCTTGTATCTCCCAATGTGGCTATATTATATTACATTTTGTTGTTGTTGATATTTGATCTGCAAGTGCTATACCAGTCTTAAAGGGGAAGGGAAGCAGTCAGACGAGTTTACATTATTTAGTAAAGTGACTTCCACTTTAATTAAAAAATATATAACGAGCACAATTAATGTAACTGTTTTAAAGAAAAAGTATGTTTTGCTATAGATTTTGGAGCAAGGGTGCCGCCATCTCGCAATATACCACAGCGTGTGACGTCACGGGGTTGGTTCGCTCCGTTGGCCAGTGAAGAAATATAAGCATTTCTTTACTTTTTAAACACACAAATGTGCTTGGTTTTCACCATAATTGCATGAATATCGAACACCAAACTGTTTTCATAATGTGAGGTGCAACGTGATATAAACAAAAAAAAGCTTTGTATAATATCATTCATGTGGCATCTTTATTGATATGACAGACATATTTGCATTACACTGACTCGTTCACCAGTAAATGGTATGTAAGATATTTTATGTTCACCTGCGAATACAATATGCTTACCTGCCGTATCTAATCACCTATCTGAACGATTCGGCTTCCTCACGTTTATCATTCTAACATTATTCTTTTAAAGTTGATCAGTTTTAAGCCTTGCCAGCTTAAACAGTAAAGTGTTTTAAGTCATTCAAGCGCAAGACAGTGCTAAAGAGATTTCAGTGCGGTGCTCGCGTGCTGTGATAGACCGGTTCAGTTCTGTTTGACATGTAAATGGGCAGGATTCATTTATTTGTCTTACCTGTATTATTTTCCGCTTTCTTTTCCAGCAATGTGCTTTTCCATTCTTCATGTTTTCCTTGGCTGCATTCATCAGTCGACTCTAACATTCTTTTAGAGCCCCTGGGATTCAACCTTATTTTCTTATGTATGGGGAATACATAGGGCCTAATAAATTGTAGCCTATATTCAATAATATTATTGAAGGGTATCATGCTTTTGATGTTTAAATGATAGCCTAACTGCTGAAAATGCTCCTTATTTGTTGATCTTTATTTACAGAAGTTAATCCTTTATTTATTTCCAGAATTGAAAGTTATTAATGTTTAACATTAACTTCAATTTACAATGAATTCAAATCTATTATTTTTACTATAGTCAAAAATAATAATAATATCATAATATCAATCTGCAAAACAAAACAAAACATGTTTTTTGCATTCAATCCATTATCACAGTTAAATCAAGGGATTTTGTTTTAAGGAATAACCACATCCCCTTTAAAATCCATGGATTTATATTTTAGATTCATTTTTACTTTGTCCGAGTTGCAAGGTGTCAGATCTGATGATAAAAGGCCACGCATGGGTGACTGGATTTTGTTGCTATGGAAATGGCAGATGAGTGAAGAAATAGGGACATTCGCAAACTGGCTCGGACGAATATGTCCTCAGAACGTCTATCAGTGTACTTTACAAAGCAGACAGAATGCGGACGTCCACAGAACGTTCGCCAGCAAATGTGGTTCGACTTTTATGGGTTTTTCAATGGCCACTATCACTACAGTGTAGGGTGGCTTATTTTTTTTCTTTTACTGATAATTAATGTCAATTAATATTTTTTATTATATATATATATATATATATATAAATTATATTGATAACACTTTACATTAAGGTCTCATTTGTTAACATCAGCTAATGTATTAACTAACATGAACTAACTAATGTTACTTTGTTAATGTTATTGAATGAATGTTCATATTCGTGTCAGTTCATAGAGCATTAACTAATGTGTAAAAGATACTACTTTTGATCTTAAAAATGTATTAATGTTACCTTTAGCTAAGATTAATAAATGCAGTAGAAGTATTGTTCATTGTTAGTTCATGTTAACTAATGTTAACAACTGAAACCTTACTGTAAAGTGTTACCTATATATGATATGATATGATCAAATTGTTTAAATTAATTGAATATGATTATTTATTATGATTAATTACTTTCTTTCTAAATTTACTTGTTATCTGCTGCATATTTACCATTTTATAGACAGGAATTGTCAAGTAATGAGCTCAATTCAACTTACTCAATATTTCACAAACTAATTCGATATATTTAATCATTTCACCTAAAAACGGTTAAAAGCAACCTGCTACACACAGTACAGCACCTGTTCAGTCTGTAAACTGTATAAATGCCCATAATCTGACTCATATCTTCTACATTTTGCTTTTTTTTCTCTTTGCACTAGATGCACAAATTTTATCAATACAGAGTAAAACCGCAGATCAGCATAAGCACCACAGAACAGATATAAAATAGTCAATTCTGCTTATCATGATTTATCTGATTGTAAGGAGTCTTTGCAGTAGAGAATGAATAGCCCTTATCACCTTGAACGGTGAAATGTGTTGATGGAACAGATATGTATCACAACAACACACACATAGACATGCATACACATGCACAGTTTACAGTTAGCATGCATGTGAATGGCAGTGTTTGTTTAAAGGGGGGGCAGGAATACTGCACAATGTGATCTTCTGCTAATCTTATTTTTAACACTCACAAAAGTGATACCAAACTCAGGTTTCTATGTGTTTTCCTGCACTCAGGTTTCTATGTGTTTTCCTGCATCTGTTCAGACAGGTTTCATGATGTTTGTTTATGAACGTGAATTGTGGTGAATGAATGGACGCATATATGATTACATCACTCATTTTGATGTGTTTTTCTTCTCAATTATTTAACAATACTGCCATTGGTTTAAAAAATAATAATATTTCCTGTAGTAAAGCAACTATGTTTTGTCCTGTTTCAGCCATGTGTCTGGAAACAGCAGCAAAATGAACTTTGGAATGTGAACCGTTCTGTCAGTGTGCGATAAGATCAGATGTGTAGTACGTAAATTCTCACCTCACTGTAGGATGAATCCCAGGCGCTGTCTTCCTCAGTGTCAGAGCGCTTACGAGATCTCTTTCTTCCGATGCTGTTCTCACTCTCATCTGAAAGAATAAGAGAGTTCATGACAAGGTATAAGAAATTTCAGACACTTAGATATACTGCATAATACTTTATCCTAAGCCTACCTGGTTATGAAATTTAAACACCAGAGTGATCATTTCATTTCATTTATTCAATTGTATTGAATAACAGTATGTAGTATGTAGTATTTGTAATAGTAATATAATATGTGACATAAATGAATGACACTGTGTGATCAAAAACAGAAAAATAAATTCCAGACAGCAAATATTGCTCCTTAATAATCAAACTAATTTTTGACACTGTCTGTAACACTGTTGATTTCTATTGAAAATACAAACAAAAAAGCTAAGGCACTGCACCAAGATAAACATTATAACACAGTGCTCCAAAAGTATGGCCACATTTGTGTTAAAATAAGACTAGTGCGACAGAATTGCTAAAGTTATATCCAATCTTTAAATTCCTGTCATAATCATCAGGATATCTAGCATTCACATGTAAATACGCATTTAAATTTGACAGGAATTACATTGATAACAGTAGTACTAGTGATAAAGTAGTCTGTGTACCTGCGGGTGAGGCTGCGCCTCCGTTCTGTTTGGGGCAGAAAGGTGAAGGTGGCTCTGCCGCAGTCAGCGGGCTGTTCTCATTGGTCATCTCCAGACCGCTGTCGTTCTCTGACAATCCCTCTCCCACCGACATGTCACCATTCACAGCAGCCTGAAAAAAAGAGACATTCTGTTTACAAGAATGTCACCTGGCAAAACTTAGGTGTGTGAATAGGTGTTTGCTATTCTCATTCATAAAAAAGATACTAATGGTGAGCAGGTCCAAACATCTCTACAACATCACTGTCACTCTAACACAGCGCCCATTATGGTTATCAACGAATGATGACATTTAGCACCAGAGTCTGGGTCATGCTAACCAGCCAAACCAGGCAAACAAGAGTACCACGACGCATGTGTGTGCATTCCTCTGCTTGTAAACAAGGCGCAGCACATGTGTGTTCTACGTCAGCAGCATCACACGCATGCGTAGTGGTACTCTCGTGAATGGAAGAATTGTTTAATAAAGTTGTTATTTTGGTTTTCTTTGCGCACAAGAAATATTCTCGTAGCTTAAAGAAATGCAGCCTGCGTGAGCATTAGAGACTTGTATTTGTATTGTATTGTGTATTTACAATACTTTTTTGGTCATTACTTTTCTAAAGGCTGTGCTATTAGACTAACTAAGGCAAATATGTTCTAATAGTGTTTAAACTAATAAACTGTAGATACAGTATAGTCTATTAAAATGTTATATTTGCCATATTTGTTGGTTCATCTGAGAAAAAAATTAAAACTTTCAAGTAAAGACAAATATCAAAATGTACATAAATAACATACAGGTGAAAAATATTCATATGATACGACATTTTACAGCTTTATCACCCAGCCCTCATTTGAACACTGCCAAAAAGTGAATTAGTGTTTCTGTATGAGGACATGCATATGAAAATTGAAAAACTATACTAATGAACCAGAGATAACACTTATCTATAAAGCACAGGCACTGAGTAAAGCACACAGGCTGAAGATTGTGTGTTCATGATTGTGGGAACAATACAGGCTGCTGTCACATTTCTGGAAACGTCCACTGGAATGCCAGACATCTTTCATGCCACAGCTGTGCTGCAGCGGATCAGAGGTCTTGCCAACATGCACACACAAGCACACACACTCACACTCACACACACTCTCTCTCTCTCGCACACGCACACACACACACACACACACACACTCTAGACAGTCATCCACACACACACACACACACACACACACACACACACACACACACACACACACACACACACTCCCACAAACCACAAAAATCACGCTGAACGTGTAAGTGGTTAGTCCTTACAACTTCTAAATAAAAATGGTTTGTGCATGCAAATATTCATCATGAAGCTTCCATGTTTACTATATGTGATGTGCTACATGTATGTTTATAAGTGACTAAAAGCCTAAATTAATTCAGTACATCATATAAAGCCATCGGATCTCTTCACAAGACTTGGATTAAACTAGGTTAAAATATTTATGGGATTTATTTGGAACAAGATGAGGTTGTGTAAATGATGACAGCATTTTCTTTTTTTGGTGAACTATCACTTCAAGTAAATTTGAAAATTTGTCCCTCACGTATAGGAATGACAATCCTGAAACATGCATTATTGCTAATGTCATCAGCATGATGCATAGGATCACCTCATGACCAAGTAAATCTCTCTATAGATCAAAGCACAAGCTGCTCAAATCACCTTAGCATGAACACACAAGAGTAAGCTTACATAAAACTAAACCATGTATTCAGTTTAAAGAGGCAAGTAGAGGCTGGACAGGTGAAAGGGTTTATGGGCTCCACTCATTCAGTTTATCTTTCTACTGGCTCCTAATGACACCCCCTGCACTGGTTTTGCCTAAATGCTCAAGCTCTTGAAAGGCAGAAGAAGGTCAATGGATCAAACCAGGTGGCTCAGATCCCCTTTATACCACATAATACTACACATAGGGATGTAACGATTACCGGTTTGACGATAAACGGTTAGTATTACCGTTTCATCTTTTAATTATCATTAAAACCGTATTAGATTACCGCGATTTGAACAACTCGCGATACATAAATACTGTCCAGCATAAAGCACAGTTTTCAGTAACAGTCTCACGTGCGCACAACAGCAGAAAAGTAAGTTTCGTTTTGAGTGAAAACAGGGCGGAAAAGCTGGAAAGTTTTAAAAGAGTGCTATGGGAATTATACAAGTGAATATATGAATGAATTAATTATATGATTGTACCTCTGAAGGTTATGACTGCCTGGCCACACAAGGATCCAGCAGCTTTTCAGAGGAACATTGGCCAGGTATGGACACAGCACATATATTATTAACTCTTAAACAAGGCCCGCGTTCGCTGGAGAACTATATTCAAGAGTATCTAGCCATTGCCTATTACTCTGATTTACTGGACTGTTTGTTGATAGAGTTTTTTTGCGATGGCATTAATCAACCGCTGAGGTCTAAGCTTAGACGAGAGGGTCCGCGTTCATCACTCTGTCAGTTTATGAACTATGCTTTGTTGACTGTTGGCTCTCTATTCACGGTGGGTGTCGCGGAGGAGGAACGCGACACCGCATCTATGACTGAGATGGCGGCCACAACAACCGGTCACATTATTACTGCCATTCGTGAGCCAAGTCAAGTCACAACTGATCTTCAGGAGTCAAGTCACAACTGATCTTCAGGAGTCAAGTCAAGTCACAGTTGATC
>NW_015549558.1:1198440-1228497 GCF_001515605.1 Sinocyclocheilus anshuiensis | reverse complement strand
ATTTAAAATCCGAACATCATTGGTAATGTTATTGTTTTAGTGATTATGCAAACAAAAAGTCATTTTAATTGTTGTTTTTTTATTTTTAAATATAAAACTTGGTTTAGTGATTTACGTGTCTGTACTTTTTTAACATCTCCAGCACATTTGAACAATACACACCGCATCTATGACTGAGATGGCGGCCACAACAACCGGTCACATTATTACTGCCATTCGTGAGCCAAGTCAAGTCACAACTGATCTTCGTGAACCAAGTCAAGTCACAGCTGATCTTCCTGAGTCCAGTCAAGTCACAGCTGATCTTCCTGAGTCCAGTCAAGTCACAGCTGATCTTCCTGAATCAAGTCAAATCACAGTTGATCGTCGTGAATCAAGTCAAATCACAGTTGATCGTCGTGAGTCCAGTCAAGTCACAGTTGATCTTCCCGAGTCCAGTCTAGTCACCGCTGATCTTCATGAACCAAGTCAAGTCACAGTTGATCTTCATGAATCAAGTCAAATCACAGTTGATCTTCCTGAATCAAGTCAATTCACAGCTGATCTTCATGAACCAAGTCAAGTCACAGCTGATCTTCCGAATTTTGGTCACTATAATCGTGATAAGAAATTTTCATACCGTTACTGTCACGAATTCGGTCCGTGGCCTTCTGGCCGATTGCCACTAGAGGTCACTCTACCATTACATTGACTCTCACACAGCTGGTATCCCTAAACCAGCGCTCTTAAGCTCTCCAGTTCCTGAACTGTTTCCCCTGTCTGTAGCGCTTCCCACAATGGGGATCGCTTTATGGTGTATTTGGGCTGCGTACACCACCACTGAAGCTTTAGAGACGGCGGCGGCCACTGCGATGTCTCCCGAGGTGGCGGCTGATGCCACAGAACCTCCCAAGGTGGCGGTGCTCGCCTCAGCTTCTTGCACGGTGGTGGCGTCCAGCAACGCACCTTCAGCCTGTCTTGTCATGGTCGAAGAAACCATTACTGAACTCTCCCCGTATCCCGATGGTCCTACTGTAGCCCAGTAACGCACATTCAGCCTGTCTTGTCATGGTCGAAGGAACCATTACTGAACTCTCCCCGTATTCCAATGGTCCTGCTGCAGAACCTCCAGAGGTGTCAGTGGTATCCACTTATGAACTCTCGTCCTGTTCTGTTTCGGCCAAGGAGGCCGTTTGTGAACTCTTTGCCTGTCCTGTCACGGCTATGGAGGCCATCTGTGTACTCTCGTCCTGTCCTGTCACGGCTATGGAGGCCGTTTGTGAAAGAACTGTCTGTCCCATCCATGAGACCGTATATGCTCTGTCTGTCTCTTGTGTCTCAGTTTTTCACAGGTCCCAGTCCCTACCAGGGAGGACTCATGTTCCTGAGTATAGCCCAGGGAGGGCTCCTGTTCCCGAGTTAAGCCCAGGGAGGCCTCGAAAGCGCTTTGCTGTGCCTGCTCCTCCAGAGCACCCTCCAGTACCGCCCTGGAAGGGCTCCAGATCCTCAGTTCCGCCCAGGAAGGGCTCATGTCCCCGAGTTAGGTCCAGGGTGGGCTCCTGCTCCATCTGCTCTGCCCTGGTGGGCTCCTGTTCCGTCTTCCCCACCTTGGTGCTCTGCCGGCTTTGCCTCAGTTCCCAGTCTCTCCATTTCCACATGGACCTGGCCCACCATCCTTCCCCGTTCCGCCTCCGCTCCACCACCCTCCTGGATGGTATTGTGTTGGGAGCATCTGGAAGCTGCTCCTTGGGGGGGCTCTGTCACGAATCCGGTCCGTGGCCTTCCGGCCGATTGCCACTAGAGGTCACTCTACCATTACATTGACTCTCACACTACACAGACTGTTACATGTCACTCCGGATTACAGTTCTCGTCATCCATTGCACTTGCACAGCTGAATTCACTGATCACACAGCCGTCACATATCACACGCTCACCTGAGAGCCATTACACACTCTATTTAACACTCTCTCAGTTCCTGTTCAGATCGCCGTGTATTGTTCTGCATTTTTCACTCCCAAAGTGTTAGCTGCCTAAAAACACATTATTTTCCACATACTGTACATTATTGTTTCTCCTCTATGCCCCGCCTTTCTGAAACGCATCGACTTTTACGAAGCTCATCGTTCTAAAAATGCGAGGTATGCTCTGGTTGGCCAGCTATCCAGTGCGTTGTGACTGGCCGAATACCTCAAGCGTGTGACGGAAACGTTAAGTCCCTTAACATACTGTTGGCGAATTCCAAACGGCCTTTTTAGGGCTCTGCCCTTCGAAGGGAGTAGGGCATAGGGATGCTCACTTCTGTTTGGAATTCGCCCTATGATGCCCGTTGCGGATCGCGCTGCGTAAATATAAAACCATGTCTGCATTTGTGATCGGAGAAACAACAAACAACAAACAACAAGCCTACTCTACACTGCTCAAAACTCACCGTTTGAATCAGCAGTGGCAAATTATTTAAACATAAAAAACGTACTTACAGGCTGTGAGTCAGAAGCGCCAGACTGTCCTTGCAAAGTTGGAACTGCCCAACTTTATAGAAACAGCCTTTGTGCCACAGACGCATTGTAGGCTACTGGTTCAGGAAACAGTCCTCATCCTCCATAAAATGCGCAGCACACATCTGAATATTTGGGTTGAACTGTTCTGGAACAGTGCTGTAAATACAACTTAACCACTGATTTCTAGTTGTGTCCTCTTTTGGAAGGCCAAACAAAGTAGTTTCACTTTCACAACGAAACACACAGCAACTCCACAACATGGCAGCGGCGGCAACAGCAAGAATTAAAGTTATGCCTTCTTTCTTTGCATTAACATTTGGGCGGTGTTATGCAAATCTTTCCACATCGTGTCGTAGATATGTGGGGGCATGTTAGAACGAGCCGTTTTAGGTAGGAGTGGTTGACTCTTAACTTTTATAAAGAATATCTCTTTGGATTTGAGACTTTAGTCTTTGCAACTTTACAGATCTTCTTTTTGCACCAAGAGCTTGTAACACAGGGGTCAGATGACCCCTTTAACCCAAAAAGCAAACTATGCTCCCTTCGAACTGGTTGTCTTTAAAATACAATATTTTGAGTTTGTGTAATCCCAGGCTATCTGTAATCAGAAGCACATTTATAACAGGAATATAATTTAATTTCATTCACACGTGTTTAATAAACACATAATCCTTTCTGGATTACAGTCCGCCATCAAAATGATACATTTAATTATTCTGGCTGCTGTGAGAAGAGTCTATAAACGATCCGCCACCTGCAGGATCCTCACATGCGATAGCCTTGTAGCCGGGACAACTTCTTTATGTTTACAGAAGTGACGTAATGACGCAGTCCCATGCTCGAATTTCCCGCGAAAACCTACCCGTACCACTCAAATAAGAAAACATTATTATAAGCTAACTGTTGTGAATCGGGCTAAAGTAAGGCGATAGTTTTGAACACTGGCTGGTTATGTACTTGCTCAAATATTGACTTCGGATCATTTTAACCAAAAAAAGTTACAGACTGCAGCTTTAAGATAAAAAGAAATAATTATGTTAGAACACTGACATGCTGCAACAGAGTAAAAGGAGGTCAGAACCATTTAAGACGTCTCATAATACAGATTTGTTAGTACAGACTAGGTTCAGTTGAGCTCAAAATGACATGACACGTATTCTTGGGCATCTGAATGGCCAGTGTGCTTCTCTCTCCTCCCCCGCCAAGCAGCTGGTCTGTGGGATCCAGAGCACTTCCTCAGCTCAGCCAGATGCAGCATTCAAAGAGCCTGCTCTCTCTCTCTCTCTCTCTCTCTCTCTCTCTCTGCACTCTATGGAGTGCAGGATCAGAAGAAAGTAATGAAGCGGTCTTGCCTCATTTACAGTCACAAAGAATATGGAGAAAAATCTGTTTGAATGAAAAAAAAATCAGGACAAAGTTGAGTCGAGCTGCCTTAAAAAAACAGTTAGAGCAGCTCTTCCTCCAAGAGAACCAGACACTACCATTTTCCCTCTCTCTCCCCTTTCTCTAATCTCATAAATTACTCTGCACCTTTGGCCTCATTTTGAACCCAAAACACCATAGACGAGTGAGACACCCACACCACTCCACACCTCCACACACTGTTTGTGTGCATGTAGGAGGGAAAAATGGTTTTTGATGTGAAAGTAAGGCTGATATCATTCAAGTGATGCAGATACTGGAACAGTGTGTCAGGGTGGATGTTGGATTTTCAGCGAATAGAGGTCAACGCTATCGCATAACGTTGGAATATAGTCTATAAGCCTGCTCAATATGGAGAAAAAAATGCAATAAACTTGCGATGTCATGAAACCACTGTTAGTGGTTTTGAAAACTTTAGTCGCCATTCATTGTATCTGCATAAAGAGCAACCAGAATGTTTTACAAAATGTCCCATTCTGTGTTCCCCATAAAAAAGAAAGTGAGTAAAGGGTGGGTAAATCATGACAGAACCTAATGCTATCACAACACTCATTTTTTATCTTACCGTGGCAGTCATCTTGTCACTTTCCACCATGATAGCGGAGGAGTATTTGTTGGATGGCATCACTATTTCAGTCGGTTTTTTTAATTTCTTCCTCTCTATCCTGTCAAAAAAAAAAACATTAGACTTGGATAAATGACAAAAAGAGGCAAAATATATCAAATCTAGAGGTATGAACCCAATGACTTCAAAAAACATACGGACCTCTGAGAAAAAATTGATGGATAAGTGTTATAGACTTTAGCTAAACATTGACCTCTGTCTCAGCAAAATATGTGGTCATGAAACAAGCACTCCCTTCCTTCACGAACAATGAATAGAAAAATGGGTCAAATAATAAAGACTTCATATACTAAAAAGCCATTACACAATCATTGACAGATTCTTCAGACATATACAGAACAGTATCGATCTGTATCTACTCAGCAATCTGTTGCAGTTGTGATTAGTTTTACTTCCAGTTTCTGACTTTCAATGTCTGTTTCAGGTAATGAGTGTCTAGGTAAAGCCATTATAAGACCACAGCAGCCTAGACAAAATAGTCTTATGTTATGTTATGCCTTAATAAGAAAATAAAGACCACTATATTAAACATGGTTCACAACAATTTATTTTGTTGTCACTGACTTACCTTCAACCTCATTTTGTTGTATGGAACATAGCAGCGTGAACATTCTTTAGAGTTTTTCTCAATCGCTTTGGCTCATTTTTTGCAACAGTCTTAACATTAAACTGTAAGTGCAATTGTCGCAACTTCTTTATAGAGCATCATAACTCAATTGCTTGTCTGTAAAATGTAGTAACTTAATCAAAACATTTAATTCAAGCCTCAAACCCTAGTAATTGTGTCAGTAACTGGTCTGACAGATTTTAAAAACTGAATGGATCATTTTGCATGTGGTGGCTCACACAATAATAGAATGTTTAGAAGTTGTGAAGAGTGTGACAATTTCAGCGAGAATCAACTCATCAGTTCTGATCAGCAAGCCATGTGCATTTAGTTATTGTGCAAACTGTAGACAATTGTACTTACTGATTTTCAAACATGGGACAAAAAACATGCAATTTGCTTAAAAGAATAAGAAATTCAAATCTGGTGTAAACAAGAAACTGTTCACACTATGATAAAAATGGCTGTGTTCCTTTAATCCTAAAACACAACACAATGCAATGTGCAATTCAAAATATGGGTAATCAAAATGGAAAATTCCTTCATATTAACATGGTACATTGGGCACTATTTTACGGACTTTTCTTAGAGGTCAGAAATCTGAACTTATTGTTATAAGAAAAAATCAATTCAGCCAAAGCGATTGAGAAAAACTTTAATTCTTTTTTGAATGCCATGGCAGATAGAAAGTCATACAGTTTTGGAATGTTATGTTTAGTATCATAGAGTTCATGTTCCTCTGTAGTCCAAAAATCCCACGAGGTAGAAACATTCATTCTGTCAACACAACACTCATCAGACATTCATACTTTCAAATCACAGCTGTTGTTCACGTTACACCCTGAGGGTGGCGAATGTGTTTCTGTGTCATTATAACTCATAACGACCTTTTCCCATCGCTTTGAAGGCAGTTTTTTGTATAGTCTACATAACAGTCTAAATCCGACATACACACTAGTTTTGGGGAAATAGGAAAACTGGGGAAAGTGACAAACCATATTAAGCAAACAGGACACGGGCAAAGCCTCCAGGTGCGTCCTACAAGAAATGGCTAAATGACTGTGCTTAAGTCTGCAGACAAGAACGTGCAAGTACACACACAAAGGCATTTACTTCTTAACTTCTATGGATCTCATTTCAAGTCCATTATCTAAGTGACAATGCGCAAGTTTTCCTTATGGGTCCTATAAACACACATGCTCTCTCCACAGCCCAGTGGGAGAACTGAGAGGTGAATAAGAGTGAATACAATAAGAGGCCACATCAAAGGTCTGTATGAATGACAGAGATTATGGACTGAACCTAATGTGTGGAAGGTTTTTGTATTAATGCAGTTTTGAGTGTGTATGTGTGTGTTTGTAACTGCCACAATGATCACAAAACCTATATTAAGTTTCACATAAAAAGAGATTAAGATCATTATCAAATTCTATTATGAATAATAAAAATACAAAACAAGTTTCCTCAAGTACTGTAAGTGTAGAAAAGTAGGGTCGTTTCAAATGGTGCATTTAAAGGGTCATGAAACCCCAGACTACTTTTTCTGAGATTTTAGCGGAGGTGTTTGTGGTGCACATCATAGAAGACAATGCTAGCATCCGATAATTTTAACTGTTGGAGAAAACTGGTTAATGTTAAGCTTTTTTGCGCTATTTTCATCTTCCGGGTTTAAAATCTACATTGTGTTGACATCACAATTTGTGACGTGGCAATAGGGCTGGACAATAATTCAATATCAATATGTATCGCGATATAATTTTTTTCAATAACGGTGATATGATTTTTAAACACATTTCCGATATTTCGATATACATTACCAGTTTCCCATACATTGATTTATTTGTGCCGTTGGACTTCGTTGAATAAACATGAGCACTGCACGTTTCAAAATCATAACACGGCGCGGGTGTTTTATATGAATGTATCTCTGAAGGGAACCGACTGTCTTCAGAAAAGTTTCGTTGGCATTTTCATTTGATCTGATAAAGTAGCGTTCATGAGCGGAGCTGCTTTGATTACAGCCATTACTGGGGAAACCGCTAGTTTTATCACTCTAAAAGTGCCTCCTGCTGGCAGAGAATGAGTTTTAATTTTAAATAAGCCCGTCTCCAGCAAGAAATGGCACGTCCTAAGGAAAGCTCATTGTGGGACTGGCTCGTAGTGGCTGAAATTCTGCACCAAGGCTGAATTTTGGGAAAGAGACTTCAGATACAGTACTAGGGACCACTTAGGCCTATATAAAAGCATCCAAAAAGCAGCATATCATGGGACCTTTAAGTAGGTCAAGTGCAAAATGATGAACACCTGTGACCTGTGACACAACAGAGACCGAGAGACCCAAGGAACTGGATTTGTGCAGTTGACATTGTGTGAATGCGCAGAGAGTGCGACTTTTGATTGTTAGAATTTTGAGTTATTGAATAAAGCTACACGAGATTCCAAAACGTCAACCATGGTCACTTCCTTCCTTGCATTGAACTTTTGTTACAACATCGTATTCACTTGGTGAGCATAACTGTTTTTACAGCTCTGTGACACAACCTGTCAAAAGGCTTATATAAATTAGGGCTGTCGCGATTTGTCGATTTTATTAGACTATTCCATTTTTTTAAATCCTCGACTTCATTTTGATCGCGTCGACTAACCAGCAAAATACCGCAAGTGGCGCATTTCACAGACGAGAATGTAACTCTGAGTTTACACGTTTTGATGTCCACATATTCATTTAATTACAGTGGCTATAGCATTTCTGTCCTAAAGAAATGGCCAAATATTAAAGATTAAGTGGACATTTGAATGAAATGGTGCTTGTTCAATATTAAACAAGGATTAGATCGCACAGTAATGTGTAAAAACAATCGTCAGGTCGTTGGCGCCCCCTGCAGGCCTTTGTTGTAATGCGTAATGTACATTAGCTCTATTGTTTATAATACATGATGTATTTAAAAAAAAAATCCAATAAAACCATGATTTCTTGCTTTTGATACTTTATTTGAACTAATTATTATTGCCTCATTGCTATTATATATGTACTTTAAGTAATTTTAAAGGCTATTGTTCACTTACATCTATTTTTATTACCACAAAAATATTAATTATAATTATAGGGCACCAGTGGTGTAATGTAACGAAGTAATAATACTACAACGCATATTTTCCGGGATTTGTGATATCACAAATACCGACGAATGGGACGAGACCTGGTTGAGCTGCACTAGAGAAGGCAACGAGTGTTATCACTATGTCGGAGACATGCTAGCTTTCCCAAGGTAGACTAACCTAGAGTGGTTACAATCATCCGGGTTTAAATCGCGCTCTAATTGATTTGATTTTGACGCAATATTTACACTGAAGCTCGCAGGCGGCTATGGTAAGGGACATGACATTTCCCGACCAGGCGCCGAGTGCTGCCAATCACAACACACACTGGCCCAGCTAACCAATCACAGCATATTTCGTATTTCAGAAGGCGGACCTTCATTTGATGCAGGAACTATTCGAGTCATTCATGCCAGACTGGGGAGAGAGGTGTTGTAATAATGCAAAATATGTGAAAAATAATGTGTTTTTCGAACAACCTAGTATGAGAGCCTGTTCTAGTACACCCCCAAAACAAAATCAAGACTTTGTAAAAGAGCATAATAGGACCCCTTTAAAACTGTGGTGAGAACTAACCACGTCCAGTGCTGAAACGGGGGGTTTCATGACCCTTTAAGACATCCTCGTTAATATTTACGATTTGGAAAAATTATGCAAATACAAAATTGATGACTAAATGTCGATATAAAATCAAGAATAAATAGTGCATCAAGTCTGTAATCTCTGTTATGCTTTTATTCCATTTAAGAATGTGTTGTGAAATTAATTGTTATTCTATCGAAATTGTACAATAACATTAATAAGTGTAACATTATCGAAAGAGAAAAAAATGGTAAGTAGGGACTTGGTTCTATGCATTGGTTGTTGATTAGATTTTAAAATGTGGGCATTGCACTCAAAAGTGGAGGCAAATGAACCAAAGACTTTAAATATACCACTTACATTATGAATGGGAGAAAGCGCAACACACAATATGGTGGAATAAGTCATGTCTTCTAAATAAAAGAGCAAATCGCCAGTTGGTAAAGTCATTGTGTCACTGCTGCCACTGCCATTAGAAGCCATAGGCCCTATCCCAAATCGCACCCTAAATCATTGTGGTATTCCTCTGAGTCTACATGTCCCAGCGGGCACCTTGATATCAATTTGATGTCAAATTTTAGTCAAGACTTGATCAAGATGCTGTAACATCATTTTAAATTCAGTTTGAATGGCAATTTCTTCCAGTAATTGATTTGATTTTTGGACTTAATGGACACGTATACACAGCGTCCATTGTAAGTACGCAAGACTGCAAGTACACATGAAGTGTGCCATTTGGGACAGGCCCAAAGAATCAGTGAGTGTTCTGAGATGTGTGATTAAGACTGCACATGCATACTAGCTGGTTCAGCCTGAAATATATTTTTTATGGTATTTGAGCATTATAAAATAAATTTATGGAACTGTTCATGTCTGATTTTGTTGCAGATTTCAGGATTTCCCTATTTAAAACAGGACTTGGTCTTGGATGCCCAAAATAGCTGCCCGGAGGTGCAACAAATCTGGCCACCATGTAGGGCTGCACGATAAATCGCATGCGATATTTAACGCGCATCTTGTCAGAAAGCCGGTTCTGTAATCAGCGGTAAATCTCCATCACCTGCGGGCTTTCACATTGAGCAGCATTAACTACACAGAGCCGTTGCTCACTGACGAGCTGCGCTAAACCACGTTCATATTCGCGCGATTTTTTGCGCAGCTCGTCAGTGAACAACGGCTCTGTGTAGTTAATGCTGCTCAATGTGAAAGCCCGGGCTGATTACAGAACCGGCTTTACTGATAAGATGCGCGTTAAATATCGCATGTGATTTATCGTGCAGCCCTACCACCAAGTGAACGCTTTCCCTGAAAAGGAGCTGGCAGGGGAGGGGTTTAGGCAGACCACGTGACTGGATAAGTCCTGCATGTCACCAGACAGAAGTCTGCTGTCCAGTTATGAAGTTTTAGTTTAAATGTTAAAGGTCGAAATACATTTTGAAAACATACATGACATAACATGCATTTAGAAAAATTATAGTGTGAATTTTCATTTCATGCCGAAGAAATTAAAAGAAAATACAATATCACTAGTTTCTTATTTGCGTTCACCGTGAATGCAGATATGACCTGACAGAGAAAATAATAGTTATTAAATGAACGACTTAAGTTTTGGTTAAACTATCAGCCACCAATAAAAGCCGAGAGAAGGTCGCGTTATTCGAGCTGGGCTTGCCCTATATCGTTCTAACTTCAATGTGCAGTCTCATTGGTACTAAAGATTTGATTGAAGTCTGAGTCATTTCTATGCAGCAGCGCAAAACCAAAGTGACGGCGCGGCATTCCTTCGAGAGGCCCTGCGGGCACGGAGCGGGCGCTCCGCCGTACAGTCTACCAACGCCAATTAGCACGTTACCCTCGCTCAGATGCACGCTCGACTCAACCCACACTCACATTCACCCCGCTGCGGAATTCACCTGCACTCAGCGCCCCCTTATTTATTACACGCGCTCACTTTTCTATTGTTTTAAAGGGATAGCTCACCCAAAAATGAAAGTTCAGTCATCGTTTACTCAACCTCATGTTGGGCCATACCAAAATGAGCAGTTAGGCAGAATGACAGCCTCATTAGTTATTCACTTTCCTTATACAGAAACAAAAAATATGCAAGGAAATTGAACGACGACCGAGGCTGTCAGTTCCTCACATTTTGACTAACATCTCATTTTGTGTTCCACAGAAGCAAGTCCGTCGTAGGCTACGTGATGGGTGAGTAAACAATGACAGAACTTTCATTTTCGGTGAACTATAAATACATGGCAATACGCCTAAGTGAAAAGGACAGAAATATAAATCACTGTTTCCATTATTAATTATGTTGCAAAAGTGAGACGTTGTCAAAACAGTAAAAACTTTAATCCGCGTGAGGCGCGTTATAACACTTCTATGACGTCAACGAATTGAATAAACCGGTTTTATTCTAACAAAAATGATTTGAGAGCATTTACTTCATGGCCTTTAAGACATATTCAGAAAGTTCGCTTCTTTCTGGAAAAAAAAACTTAAACCACACAATTAAAAACATTGGTTTCAGTTACTTTTACCGACTATTATTTTTTAAATATGCGAGGAAAGCCCACTTTTTGTACGCTGCATCTTCACCAAACAAACATCTGGTTTTTCACGAGAACGCGGAAATCTTGGAATAATCGATTTTTTTAAGTCGAACGAAAATGTGCACAACACACTAAAGAACTCAGACCGGTGATGCATGAAAATGAGGAATAAATCTCCCATACTTCCCCACGCGTACATAATGAGCTATAAAACAAGCTTTCAGCACGCCTCAGCCATGCACGCTGCACAACCACACACTATTCCATGCTTTAACAACACGAAATTAATTAGTTACATATAGAATCTACAGGTTAAAGTAGCCTAACTAAAATAAAAGTAAGTTTGAGCAAGTAATCTATATCCTCAGACATGTGCGGTCATGCTGCACTTGAACTCTCCCCGAGAACGCGTCGCGCACTAGTGCTCCATGCAGAAGAGGTATGAAACTTACCTGTCTCTGGAGAAGTAGTGCTATTGCAAAAACGCAGAGTCTGAAGGTGCCGTTAGAGTAGTCCACTACCAAGGTGCCGAGGTATGTCACACTAATCTTTGCTGGTAAGCACGCCTTTAATCCCTGAGGGTGAATATGTAAATGCAGTCTCGTTCACAAGGACCGCTCGGTTTTACGCCTCTACACTCAGGCGTGACTTTTCCCGGGTCTCGAATCGCACTCCCACTGAATAAAAGCTACTTTTACCTCCTACTGTTGAACCTTTTCTCGGTTATGAGATGCCACGTTCTGTGAGACTCTATTTTGTGCATATAAAATATGACTGTTTTTACTTTTCCTTACAGAAATATTTTTTGTATGCTTCCTGGTTTGCTTGCCACACATTTTTCTATATGCAGGCTATAATGTTGGGAATTATTAAAAATCTACTATTAGAATGTTGTACCATCTTTAATATAATATTGTAGGCTATACAATATTATATATTGTCACACAGACATTTTACAGCATGGGGGAGTGACCGACAATGAGTGTGCCCAATTTATGAGAAAAAGATTTTTAAAAATTGGTAAAAATCGTGTCTGCTTTTTTTTATAGCAAGTAATCCATGACCTCAAGTAAACTAACAAGCACAGTTTATAGCATTGCATTAGGATTTGCCAAAGTAATGTTGTTATCTTTTATATGTTGTTTACATGCTAGATTCAAACTGTACAAATATAAGCAACATTTTGAAGAAAAACGTGAAATTTTATTATTTGACTCTTGATGTTTTGGGAAATAACATTAAATTAGTTGTTTTAGATATTTTTATATTTCTGCCTATTTAAGGGTTAATTTCATGGAAGTTTTTCGGCACATATTTGATGTAACTAGTAATAAAACAAGATTAATCATCTACTTTTTGCAAAGAAAATAATATTGAAGTATCTTCTCTTCTATGATAATTAAATGAATGCATACAAACATCCAGATTATCACTGCACTACAAAATCTCATGATCACATGTGCTCAGGGCGCTGAAGGATGAGAATGACGAAAGTGCGGATCGTTAAATCGTTGGACTCGATGGGCAGCGGAAGTGTGGAAGCAGATGTCACACTCACAGCGCAGTAGCAACAGCGGAGCTGCGGAGAAACAATGTTGCAGTTGCATTTCACGAATGATACATTACCTGACAATGTCTGCACTGACTTTCAGAATCTGAATAAATTCAGTGAACAGGTAGGAGTCCAGTATGCTGCGAACGGAAAGTGGGAATTATGATACTAATGAATGAGTTTAGTGTATCTGTGATCAACAGATGTTGTGTATAATTGAGTTCGATGTAAATAAACGGGTCTGGTGATCATCTCGCCTTCAGAAAAAAGTCGCTCTAGTGTGTATAACGTTTAGTTACATGATATTACCATAACACTTAGCATTAGCACACTAAGCTGGGCTCCTGTAGTGATGTAGAGGATTTCAGGCGTAAAAACGTACCTTACTGGTCAAAAGTTTGGGATCAGAACGTTTTTTAATGTTTTTTACAGGAGTTTCTTATGCTCATCAAGGCTGCATTTATTTGATCAAAAATACAGGAAAAATGTTATATTGAGAAATATTATTATGATGTAAAATATTGTTTTTCTATTTTAATATACATTCAACTCTAGTTTATTCCTGTGATGCAAAGCTGAATTTTCAGCATCATTACTCCAGTCTTCAGTGTCACATGATCCTTCAGAAATCATTCTAATATGCTGATTTATTATCAGTGCTGGAAATTGTTGCTGCTTAATCTTTTTTTGGAACCTGTGATCATTTTTTTCAGGATTCTTTGATGAATAAAAAAGAGCATTTATTTAAAATAGAAATATTTTCTAACAATATACTCTACCGTTCAAAAGTTTGGGGTCAGTGAATTTTTATCCTTTCTTTTTTTGAAAGAAATTAAAACTTTTATTCAGCAAGGATGTGTTAAATTTATACGAAGTGATAGCTATTAGATAGATTGTTAGAAAAGATTTATATTTTGAATAAATGCTGTTCTTTTTAACTTTTTATTCATCAAAGAATCCTGAAAAATGTATCGCAGTTTCCAAAAAAAATATCTAAAAAACATTACAAGTCTTACTGATCCCAAACTTTTGACCGGTAGTGTATATTTAGTATATTTTGACGTCATAAAATTGTATCATGCAGTTTTGTCCTTTATATAAAAGTGTTCTCGTTTCAGACTTGCCTCTCCAGCAGGAAATTGATAAAAGGCACTCTTATTGGTTTGCAGTGAATGTTTAAGGAAACAGCTTTTTTAAAATAAATATAATAATAAATATAATGGACCTTATCATAGACACATTTATACTTTTGTGTGTGTGTGTGTGTGTGTATATATATATATATATATATATATATATGTGTATGTATGTGTGTGTGTGTGTGTGTCTATGTACAGTATACACACACACACATATGCAACATACAGCAACATGCAGTACACTACTAGTAAAGTGTGAACACAGTTGACTAAATTTATGTTTCTCATGATTTTTAAATCCTTTTTATCTAAAGATGTCATGCTTAAATGCTTTATTATTTTGCTAATAAATAATTTAATTAATGTATTGAATTGTATGTATTTATTTATGTATTGCAAAACTAATATTTAAATATTTTTAATGGATGAAAAACTCAGGAAGTGCAGTCAACAAGACCGTTGAATCGTTGGGAACTTATTCAGTACTGTTTAAATGCATCCCAAGATGCACCTCATAAAGTTGGTCGGTGGAAATTTGTAGAACCTAAAATATATAAGGTAGCTTTATTTAATGTTTATTTTTAATAATTTATTTTTCCATATTTCCATTTGTTTATTTCATAATTTTGTGGACCGTTATTATAAAATATGGAAATAGTGATGATAAAGAATGAGTTGTAGTATCCAAACTTTGGACTGGTGGTAGTGTCTGCATGTTTCTCTGCTACTTAAAAGGAGGTCTGTATTGATATATTTTATTTTCTGCTTTTCACCTAGATAGTGCACATATGCTACCTTCATTCAATGCCAGTCACTCAGCTTTACTTTTTTCCTCCCATTGCAGCAGTTTGTGAGTCTGACAGAGATCTTATACCAGTTCCTTCTAGAACCCAAAGAGGTGAGTCAACGCTCCCAGATTACTTCTCTGGAAAGCCATTTCTGTGTGTTGAATCATTGCCAGGAAATGCATGAAAAGATAAAATATGTACCTTGAATGCATTACAAGTGTCTTTGGATAAAAGTGTCCACAAATACATGAACCAAAAAAAAAAAAAAACAGTTAAAGGAATGGTTCATCCAAAACTGAAAATGTACTCACCCTCAGGCCATCTAAGACGTAGATGAGTTTGTTTCTTCATCAGAATAGATTTGGATAAATTTAGCATTACATCACTTGCTCACCAATGGATCCTCTGCAGTGAATGGGTGCCGTTAAAATGAGAGGCCGAACAGCTGATAAAAACATTACAATAATTCACAAGTAATCCACATGACTCCAGTCTATCAATTGATGTCTTGTGAAGTGAAAAGCTGTGTGTTTGTAAGAAACAAATCCATCCTTTAGACATTTTTAACTACAAAACAATGCTTCCGGCTAAAATATGAATCCTACATCCATAATATTGCATTCTCCAGGGTAAGTTGTCTTGTCTGAATTAGGACCGGTAAAGAAAGATATATTATGTGAATGTTTATTGTGATAACTTATATTGTGAAAATCAACAGGATTTACACACAAGTAAATGTTACATATTGTGCTTCTTCCTCATCAGTCAGAGCAGTGCTTGCGTCAGTTGACAGAGTTTGCTGGAGAGAATGGGATAAGTGCAGGACCACTGAGGGCTCTGATGAAGAGTGTCCTCCTCCTACCTCATGGTAAAACCTTCAGGACCCTCATCTTGAACAAATCGACCACCTTTATCTGAAATTTCACAAATGAATAATGCAGTCCCCTTCCCCTGGTGATAACATCAAATGTAGACGTTTAGCCTGACACCAGCACTGATCTAAACATGCTATGATCCTAATCTCAGTGAGTGATTGTTCAGTTTATTTTACACCAAATTGCTGCATTATGCGTCTAGAGGATCCTAACATATGCAAATAGCCCTTGTTGCAAATTGCCCTGGGGAATCTGGACCTAATGTCACACGTAGACTGGCCGACCCTACCAATCAGTATGCATAGTATGCTGCTACATTTGCATGCAGTGACTATCCTGCTACCTGTGCTTTTAGTCATTAGAATGAAGAGGAACATGTGAAATTACTAATCATACTGATGAGAAAAAATGATGGGGAAAAAGTGGTGGTGTAGAATAATATGTATCAGAGAAATCAGACAAAGATGTAAAAAACGTATAGTCTACTGTATTTCAAAACCTAGTGAGGTGCCTACGTAGGCAGCATAAGTGCACTCTCGATGTAAAGACTCTTTCAAAAGGTAGGAAACTTAAATCCAAAATCAAATTTTAGCCAAATTCTCTAAGGCATCAATATCAATGCAACTCTTATATCTCAATTGGGACATCCACACAAAAAAAATACACTTTAGTATTTAAAACAATATAGAAAATCGTGGGAAAAGTCGCACATGAGATCTTCAATCATCTGATGACAGCTCATCATTGTGCTTGTGCAATGCGATAAGCAATGACAAGTCAAGAGATTGTTTCAGTCTTTGCTCTCAGAAATGGGAAAATGGGAAATGGGAAAATCTTGTATCCCTATTATGACACAACAAAATGAGGTACTCCAGTTGTTTAAAAATTTTTTAATTATGCAGAACTTGAAGACAGATTAGTGATTTTTTTAAATAAAAGTCAAACAAGTGTTCTAATATATCTTATAGATATATAAAAATATTCATCTTTTTTTTACGTGTTGCATCAGTATTTCGTATGGTTAGTGATTTGAATGATGCATTGATCCATATCAATGTATTGTTACAACCCTATTTAGTGTTCCCAATTAGTACATTATCAAGGTATCATATCAGTTAGAATGCTGCCTACTTAGTATACTAGGCTTTGGAACAGAGATATAATGTGCATATAGAAGCAATGCAAATGTCTTCCTCCCTTCTCAGGTGCTTTAAAAAGAAACCTAACAGCTGAACAGGTGAAGGCAGACTTGCTCTCATTAGGTACCATCTTTCTTCACTCCCATCATCTGTACCCATTTGATTATATTTGTCATGAGTCTGTATTTAACATTGTGATCTATTGCTTAATTACAGGATTAAATGAGGACAAGGCCAGTCATTTTTCTGACCAGGTTTGTCTTAACATAGTCATTTTGGTGTTTTAGTTGTTTCCATGATTATATAATAAATAAAAGGAAAACAGATAGAATAGAAAAAGAATAGAGTAAGCTAGTGTTAGAGGCCTATTTTTTGCTTTTGTTAATTGTATAATAAATAAAAAGAAAACATACAAATGCAAAATAATTAGAGAATACAATGCAAAAAGATTAGAGAAGCTAGTGTTTTTTTTTTTAAAGAAAACAAGCAGTTAGTAAATGAATAGAGTGCAAGTCTAAAAGGGGCAAGTTTTATTTAAATTTTATTTAAATTAGAACAGAGAGTGCTAGAGTTAGAAGGTCAAATAAAGATGGAACAGAGAGTTCATGTGTTAGAGGGTCACGTCAACAAAGATAAAATAGAATTAGAATAGAGTGTGCTAGAGTTAGAGGGTCAAATAAAGATGGAAGAGATTGTGTTTTAGTCATTTCTTGAAGATGGCTAAGGACTCAGCTGCTCGGATTGAGTTGGGCAGGTCAGTCCGCCAGGAGGGAACATTTAATTTAAAAGTCTGTGAAAGTGATTTTGTGCCTCTTTGGGATGGCACAATAAAGCGACGTTCACTTGCAGAATGCAAGCTTCTAGAGGGCACATAACTCTGAAGTAATGAATTTAGGTAAAGGGGTGCAGAGCCAGTGGTGGTTTTGTAGGCAAACATTAATGCCTTGAATTTTATGCGAGCAGCTATTGGTAGCCAGTGCAAATTGATAAACAGAGGTGTGACGTGCATCATTTTTGGCTCAATAAAAATTCATCTTGATGCGGTGTTCTGGATTAATTGTAAAGGTTTGATAGAAGTGGCTGGAAGACCTGCCAAGAGAGCATTGCAATAGTCCAGCCTGGACAGAACAAGAGCTTGAACAAGGAGTTGTGAAGCATGTTCCGAAAGAAAGGGCCTGATCTTCTTGATGTTGAATAAAGCAAATCTGCAGGACTGGGCAGTTTTAGCAATGTGGTCTGAGAAAGTCAGCTGATCATCAATCATAACTCCAAGGTTTCTGGCTGTTTTTTATGGTTGATGTGCCTAATCTGTAGACAGAGAAGAGAAGTGGTCCAAGAACTGAGCTCTGAGGCACCCCAGTAGTTAGATGTTGCGAATTGGACACCTCACCCCTCCAAGATATCTTGAAGGACCTATCTGAGAGGTAAGACTAAAACCACTGGAGTGCGGTTCCTGAGATGCCCTTTGCCAGTAGGGTAGGAGAAATGGCTTGAAGGAGATGAGATGGAATAGGATCAAGCGGACAAGTAGTAGGATGATTAGAAAGGATGAGTTTGGAGACTTCTGTCTCAGAGAGTGAAGAGAAGGATGTGAACGAGTGTATGTTTACTGGTAAGATGTGCTTGACAGATTGTGGTGTGGAAAATTGTGCACTGATGGTTTTAAATTTATTTATGAAGAATGTGGCAAAGTCGTCAGTTGTTAGAGTTGATGAAGGAGGGGGAGGAGGAGGACAAAGGAGGGAGGAAAATGTTTTAAAGAGCATGCGAGAGTTAGACGAATTGTTAATTTAGGTATGATAGTATGTCCTTTTAGCAGTGGTGACATTAGCGGAGAAGGAAGAGAGGAGAGACTGATACACATTAATGCATGTTTTTTGTGGATGGGCATGACTGTAAGACTCAGCATGTCTACATCTTCCATTTATTTCAGTGGAGAATCCACTACCCTGTTTTGTCCAGACTGGCCATGGGACAGACACTAATGGTCAACCAACTTGTTGACATGGAGTGGAAATTTGGTGGTAAGCAATGGATTAACACTAGTATGTAAATCTATATTAACTACAGTGCAAATAAGAATATAAATAATGTGATTAAATAATATGCGAGTAATTTAAATGCATAATTCTTTGCAGTTACTGTTGGTACAAGTGAGCTGCAAAAGACCGGAAACATTTTTCTACAGGTAAACCTGTATTTAATTTTTTAAAAGTCAGTGCAAACATTCATCAAGAGATTGATTTTAAAATACATGATTTTGAATCAGATTTTAAGGTTGGATTGTGCTAAACAACTTTTGCAGAAAAAAGTCAGTTCCAGTCTGCAGATTTTGGACAGTCGGATTTAACAGATTTCATAGAAAATTGAGTAGGCTATGATGGGCAAAACATTTTTTTTTTTTTAGCTTCAGACTATGATTCCATCAAGTCGGAGGATAAAACATGTTTGATATTTTGAGCCAATTTTAGAACACACATTGTTTTTATTTGTCATGCGCTTACTAGCAATGAGACGCTTGTTTCTGAACGAGAGTTTGTCTCAGTCTTTCAGTGTATGATGCCCAGTTTTTCTCTGTACCATTTATGGATGATGCCTAGAGACAATTGTTGACTTGACTGCACAGACACTATTGGAAGAGAACTGAACTGAGTTGAACGATTACATAACTGAATCAACAATAAACTGACTTTAACTGATAAACTGACTATTGTCCTCTTGCATTATCAGCACAAGTTTTTCCTGTTTACCACTGTAAAGCTGCTTTGGCTCAGTCTGTATTGAATAAAGGGCTGTATAAATAAAGATTACTTGACTTGACTAGTGTTTTAAAAATTAATTCAGATTTAAAAAGTTGTGTATAATCCAGCCTTTAAAATTATTAACCCAATCCTTAAGTGAGTGAAGAAATTTAACAGAACCTGAGAGTTTATAGATTTATACATCATCGTTTCACAGCATAATATCTTTCCTGTGTATTTAAAGGGACACAAAAATGAAAATTCTCTCATCATTTACTCACCCTCATGCTGTCCCACATGTATATGTTTTTCTTTTTTCAGATGAACATAAGTGAGGATGTTTAGAAAAATAAGAAATTTCTTTGGAAATGTAACCCATCATAAGTCCATATATGTGACCCTGGACCACAAAACCTGTCTTAAGTCGCTGGGGTATATTTGTAGCGATAGCCAAAAATGCATTGTATGGGTCAAAATTATAGATTTTTCTTTTATGCCAAAAATCATTAGGATATTAAGTAAAGATCATGTTCCATGAAGATATTTTGTAAATTTCCTACTGTAAATATATTAAAACTTAATTTTTGATTAGTAATATGCATTGCTAAGAGCTTCATTTGGACAACTTTAAAGGCAATTTTCTCAATATTTAGATTTTTTTTTTGCACCCTCAGATTCCAGATTTTCAAATAGTTGTATCTCGGCCAAATATTGTCCTATCCTAAAAAACAATACATCAATGGAAAGCTTATTTATTCAGCTTTCAGATTATTTATAAATCTCAATTTCGAAAAATTGACCCATATGACTGGTTTTGTGGTCCAGGGTCACATATTGTGTATGGGACCTCCAAAGTTAGCACGACGGTAATCCATAACCCAATTTCATCTGAAGGAAAATGATAGCTGTGTACAAGAAAAATACTAATATATTAAAACTTTTTTTTTTTTTTTACCAGGTGACTAATTATTGAGAGAATTTTTATTTTTGGGTGGGTATCTCTTCAAATAAATGAGATGGTGATTAGTACAGTAGCCTAATAGTTAAGTACCTAAGTACATTTAGACTCTTGCAGCACAGAGCCAGAAGTTTTATTTATATAAAAAAAATGAGAGATGAGGCAGGAAATGATAGAGAAAGATTCTTGCCGACTTAATGAGAACCTTAGCACATGCACTAACCAGAATCATGAGAGACCGCATGATCACAATCATACTTTGTTGCGTCTGAATCCGTGCACTCTTAACAAAACACTCAAGTCTAAGGGATTGATGGTGTCTTTGGTGTGCTATTAGTCGTCTTAAAAGAAAATGCATTTTCTTAATGGCAGGTAACTGTCAAAGTAAATAATTGTCATCATCTTCCTCCTTTATATTTTAAAATTACCTACCATCTCCTTTTATCCCAGCTAAAATATAAATATTGTCAGTTTCTAATTACAATTACAATTGACTGCACTCTGACATAAAGAAAATACCTTTTCTCTGGCATATAATGCTAGTCATATTATACCCATGGTGGGGAATATGTGACTAATGTTAGTATGTTGTATTTGCAGAAGCAATCTAATGTTTCCTTCAGTAATCAAACTCTTGATCTGTAACCTCTGTCTGCTTTAGGCACTGCTGGAGTTATAAGACAGAGAGGCTCATCATTCATTCAACTTTTTTGTTCTTTTCACAGCTAAAACTGGTGATCAGAAAAGGAAACAAGACAGAAAATGTGTACATGGGTAAATTTACTTCAAATCCATTGTCTAAGTTGTAACATACTCTACATGATTCAGCGTTTTCATTACACACTCAGTCTCATTTTGTTTGTATCTTTGTATCTCTCCACATTAGAGCTGACTTTACCTCAGTTCTATAACTTCCTTCATGAGATGGAGCGCGCCAAAGCCTGTATGGATTGTTTCAGTTAACTGAGGTCATTGTAATCAGAGTTTTCCTCTTTGCCTGTTAATCAGTAAATAATTGTAATGATGTTCCCATACTCACAAAATGTTTCAACTTTAATAATTATAATTCACTAATCTTATTCAGTTGTGTGTTTGTTTGCACCCTTGTACGTGTGTTTTTGTTTGGGACAAAGATGACCTTCCACATTGATGCTCTTTATTGATCTTCTGTTTATTAAACCTTTGATAAATTTCTTCTGCCGTGGTTTTTATTAATATCAGCATACGGTATGTGCTTTTTGTACTTTGTTCACTAATAATATATTTTAAATAATAAGCCACTACTTAAGACATTTTTAATCAAACCATTTGCTTACTGTATAAATAATATCATTAATACAGTACAAACACTAATAAAATTCATATATTTGTGGAAGAATACAGAACATAATTATCAGCCAAATTTGTAGTAATAAATTGAGGAATTTTGACTACTGCTAGTAGGTCTACAGAAACATATTCATTTTTCTGTAAGCAGACATTTGAAAAGTGTTTGCCTTTATCAAAGGCTGTCATGCTTTACACCGATTCAGACTGATGTAATGAATTTACTCTGTGTCAAAATATGAGTTCTCTATTACAGTGGTTCCCAACCCTGGTCCTGGAGGCACCCCAACACTGCACAATTTGTATCTCTCCTTAATCAAACACACCTGATTCAGGTCATCAGCTCATTAGTAGAGACTCCAAGACCTGAAACTGGTGCGTCAGAGAAAGAAGACATGCAAAATGTGCAGTGTTGGGGTGCCTCCAGGACCAGGGTTGGGAACCACTGCTCTTTTAGATGGTATTTGTGTCCTGGAGCAACATAATATCAAGACTGACAATATCAAAGAACACACCCAGAGGCTGTGTAGAAAAATCTTCCAGTTGATTTGTCCTTACACATGTCATTGTTTCCCTTTTTTTGAGCAGTACTCTTAATTCTGAAAAATCTGTTTCATTTAGTCTCAATTCCATGCTTTAATTTTCTCAGTTATTGACTGACACTCTTCTGTCTGCATGTCAGAACGTGCAGGTTATCAGTCATTAGCACCAGGTTCTCCACAACTTGTGATGGGTGACACTCGTTCGGCTGCTCCTCAAATGGTTAACACGCATGACAATTCATAACTGTGTTATATTTTGGCAATTTGGTGGCGAACTCCTATAATTTCATTCAATCTCCTTACACCCCACTGAGAGTTAGGTTTGGAGGTGGACGTCCATTCTTAGTTTTTTCCCCCAATATTCAGATTTTTATACAAATCAAATCAAACGAGTTCATTTGAAAACTCCAACTGTTTTCTGATGAGATAGTTGTAACAGTTCTCCCAGGTCAAAGTTGATATCATTACTTGTAGAGGGGATTCACATTCACATTGATGGCAGCTTTACACCAGTGGCTCCTCGAACAAGTGCAACTTGCAAGCACCAAATGTTTAAACCTGCGGTTCCTAATGCAACAAGACAAACATCAGTACACTCCTAAAAAATGAAGGTTCCGAAAGGGGGTTTTCACAGTGATGGCATATATTAAGAAGAACCATTTAAAAAAACTTTTCACTATAAAGAATCTTTTATGGAATGACGAGTTTTCATAGATGTTAAAGATTCTCCATGAAACCATAGATGCCAATAAAGAACTATTATTTTTGTGTGTAGGGTAAAACTAACCCATCTAATCCAAGTTTACATTCCCTACTAGTAGGTGAACAATTCAGTGCTTGGTGAACATTATCACAATGACAGGAAGAGCCGAGATCAATGAATCAAAAAGCAACATTGCTATGAACGCTTGGTTGTCACAAGCCAGTTATCCCTTGGTAACTTTTTGGACACCTCCTTTTTAAAACCCATAAGCCAGAAGCATTGTGCGGCTCCGCTTTCATCGTCAATTTTCACCTCTTCTTTTCATTCTGTAAAAACGACCTTTATATACATAAAATAATCCCAATATGAAAATCTGGGGTGAATTTTAGGACTCTGCCATAAAAAAAAAACACGTTCTAGCTGTTGCTATGACATACATGCTCTTTATGAACAGTTTATCAGATGACTCGCATATTTGCAGGAGGAAGCTTAAAACCATTGTTACTTTCTCTAGGAGCGACTGTCATACTAGCATTATAAGTATCTGCTTGCTCACTATGGCAGGTCATGAAGCTGATATAAAACGCTAAACTTTTCTAAAAAAACAATCTCATCCTAACTGTAGTACATGGTAGTTTATGGAGCATCATGCTTTGCATTTACTAACTAAACAAACAGTTCAGGACAATGATCCTAAGTAGTCTTTCACAAGTTCACACCTACACGTAATCAGATATGGTAACATATGCATATCTGGCATGCTGTCTGAGGGGAGAGCTCCGAGTTTGGAATTCGGCCCGAACCCAAAGTACTCCCCGCCCCCATATCCCAGGCTGGGATAAGAACCAGCCAAGAGTGAGGTGGTGGGGTGGCAGAGGGATGCTGCAGAACTATCAAGGGACCATGTGAGGGACGGCTATAAAAACAGGCAAGTAATTTAATATCTCAGTGGTCAAAACAGAAAAAAAAATCCCTGTTTTACGAGGGCCATAGGGTCTGAGGCATTCAAACCCATTGTCCCAACCAGTAAGAATACAGTCACCTTTAGCTGGCAAGCTAAAAAGCAAGCAATTCACTGAGGACAGAACAAAAACATCTTGACTATGAAGTCTAAATAGCTTGAAGCAGGTTTGTGAAATAAAATGGAATGTAACACCCATCATTACTACTAAATGTTACCAAGACTCAAGTTTTTATCAAGAAAGATGTGAATAATCTATTGTGTGTGCTGTGTTAAAATGTTTACAGTCCATTAGTCCTCATATTAATGGTCATATTAGTTAAATGAGACTAATGCATAAAATTTGAGATAATTGTCAATGAGAGCATACAAAAAAGCAAAGAAATATAAAAGTAAAGGGATAAACCATTTAAACCTTTATGGATGTCTTTGTCTCATTTAACACCTGTGTAAAACTTGTTTCAACAAGCACTTCTGAAGATGGGAGAGCTGGGGGAGAAAGTAGATGTCATTTAACAAAGAAAATAAATGATTTTTTTATTCAAATCTGTTTTTTACATTCACAATGTGACTTGCTATGACATAAATATGCTTTGGAAGAAAAGGGCAAATCAGTTCAAATCAGTTCTCAAGTTGTGTCAGTTAAAATCAAATTACACTCTGTAAGAGTGTTGACGTATGAAAAACTGTAGCCTACGTTCATCGCAACGTAAGAGCAAAATCCTTCATTAACTGAAAACTGCCAACTGTCTGCTGTACAAAGATAATGCAAAATTCTTGCTCTTTTTGCGCAATAGGGTAGATAATAGGTGTTCAAAATGATCAAACACATAAAACACCATCTGATATTTTCATCAATTGAATTTGAACTGTTTAAAGTTAAATCTAAAGTTAAACATCTTTGGAATCAGCAATGACATTATTTGCTACATATACGTTTCAGTAACTGTACTCTTTGTACTACAATAATTCTCTTTACAAACAGATTGAACATATTGTGAAATACTATTAGCTTTTGTTTGACTCTGACTTAAGAAGTGAAAAGCTTCTGGCAGTGAACTGTTGCCATGAATCCATCAGCAATAAATATGAGTGAATACAGCGAAAATACGTGTATGATGTTAAATAGACTCCGTCAGAATAAATCCCAATCCTGAGATTCTTTGATTTTTACATTTCTACCTCTCCAGGCCAGTCATGCTTGTTCACACCTGCCATGCACTAAGCACCTGGTGTGTGTGTGAGAGGTATGTGCATAACGGAACGTAGAGAAAGGTATAGGGGAAAGTTACTGTTACTCTAGACAGCAAAAAGAGGAAGTTAAATTCCCATGAGAATTTACTAGACACCCTAAAGCAAATCTCCAAACATCTGCTATGCACTTCTGGCAAGTTATGAGATAAAAAAAAAAATGTCATTGTCCACTGTGTATGTATAGGTGCACGTTCTGAGAGAGAAAAAAATGTGGACAGTTTTCTGTGGAAGTATTTATGGGCAGTTAATGTGTAAATCATTAAAAGTGCACAAAGACGTTGAAGCTTTTGAAACAATCTTTTCAAGTACATATTATATGTTTTGTGTATGAAATCATTGTAAACCAAAATTATATTTGTCTTACCAAGTCTGAAATAACAGTTAACATACAATAAATTGCTTTGACTCACTGTGCACGAGACTGATCGAAATACTTTTTTTTTTTTTAAACATGCACAGATTAATTGTTTTACAATAAAATCTATAATATACATTTAGAAAATAATAGGGTGCATTTTCATTTCATACTGACTTTAAGTGTATTCTTTCTCTAAAAAGTTTCCATTTATTCCCAGGAATCTTTAATCATTGAAATTAATCTTGTGAAAATGATCTTCTGAAACTTTAGCTGCTATTGTCTTTTTGTACTTTTTGGGCCAAATAATAGACATCCAATAGTGAGGAGGTCATTGAAGAATGTGGGATTTTTTTAAGGATTTTTTTTATTTTTTGCCAATTGTGTTCTGCTTTTAATCTGGACTAGCACTTTTTCTTTTTACTAATGTCTGAGGCAGAGAAAATGGCCAGAGGACATCATGAATGTTAAAAACAATCCATATAAAACACACTTAAACACAATAAACTTTCATTCAGAGCAGTTGTTCCTACCAGTAAAAATATAGTACTCAGAGCAGTGTAAAATCAAGATGGAATCAGAACTGACCCTATTTACTTTCTTAATGCATGTTTATAGTCTTATTACCTTTGGCCCAGTTGTGTAGCAATTAAAAAAAAAATGTATTCTATTGTCTGTAATTTATCAAAATGTAGGCTAACCTGCTCTTCCTCTAAAACAACTCACATTCATAAATCAATAATACATATTATTTATAATTAAATTAGATTTTATATATAGTATTTGTTTTGAATTAGATTTTCTTTTCATATTTTCAGTTTTTAATATTTCTATTTAGTTATATTTATGTAATTTATATTTATGTAGTTAACAATAGCAACACTGAAAAATATGTCACATTACAGAGGAAAAATGTATTGTGAAATGTGTCTTTCACTGACTTCAACACATTTTATTATATTTAAATCCATTCCGCAGTTCTTCTCACAAAAATCACCACAGAAAATGCTAAGAGGGAAAAAAAAGTCCACAAATAAGCACAGTGAGAAATGGAGCTGAAATAGTTGCTCAGAAAGGAAGAAGAGGGTTTAGCACTTCATCAGCCACATACAGGGGCTCAGTGGGCTGAACACCAGGATACTGATACTCATCCCACACACACACACACACACACACACACACACACACACACATTTCCTGCCATGAACCTCTCAGAGGCGCAGTTTCAAACAGGAAACAAGGCCAGTATGGTTCCTACAGTCTTCCTCTTTCATATACGGCCCTGTTGACATAGGCGTAGCTTGACGTTTGAGTTTGGGGGGGCCAAACCGAACCGGTGGATTTGGTCAGACGTACTTTTAAACACATTTTAGTTTTGCTATAGTAAATCTACATATTCACTTTTACATGTATTATTAACTGCATTATATGCATTTTTACTTCATAGAAAAAACTTTATAAATAAATATTTAGTAAAATTCTTAAATCGCTATGGGGGAGCCAGGCCCCCCTGGCCCCCCCACAAGCTACGCCCATGCCTGTTGACCCCATCTGCGTTTCTCACAGACATGAGCACACTTTCATTCAGACTGTTCCTTTCACTCTGTCCTGTTCTCATGAACGCGTACACACACACTCCTCAGCCTTTCGTCAACTGGAGAATAATTGATGGTTTCTTTTTTAAGTTGCTCTGGGGTGCAGACCACAGACATCACTGTGTCGTGTAGATTGGGCTGTGGTGCACAGGGGGATTTCCTGCAGTATTTCACCCCAGGCACTGCGGCCCTAATCTGGGCAGGACAGACGGCCTGCACAGGCCGCTTTGAAGGAAGAAGGGCCTCAACTTGTATGCCTTGAGAAAGTGTGATCTGCATCCTGAATATTAACACGTGCAGTAGAGATATGCAGGTGCACTGTGTTTATTTGCTTTTGTGCATTCTTTAAAATCACACAATCATGTGATTTGATATAAAAGAGAGAAAAAAATCTTGTATGTCTATTTCTGCATTATTCTAACTCTCATCTATTGTTTGCTCTTGTTACTTAGTTACCACTCACCTGGGTTCCAGCCTCTCTCATCGCCCTGGCAACCGAGCCATCCCATTGCTTCCCCTCCACTAGCATGCCGGGCCTGTCCCAAGGCTGACCCCTCCCCCTCTCTTCTCTCCTCACCCTCCCCCTCCCCACAGCCTCATGCAGTAGTCAGGGGGGTAGGGCACAAAAATACTGCCAATGCCAACATGCACCTTTCTTTTGTTACCATCTCTTCTGAGAGAATTATTCCCTCAGAGTGAGAATTAATTCACTCAACGGCATTTTATGCTGTTAGGAACTAAGAATTGATTAAAACTACAAACACTTAGCCATTAGAAGACTTTGCTCCTTTACTATGGAGATAAATGTGGAGCTAATATTATGCATAATCAAAAGTAATAATATACAATATATTGTATACTTTGGTATAATATAGTGTACATAATATATTTTAATGATAATGATAAAAGCATAACCAACACCTCATAATATAATATGTATTACCCACACTTTAATATTTTATTATATGGAAAGGTTTCATTGTTCCCGCCATGTTCAATTTCAATCCCAGAACATGCATTTAGTTCTATTACAATAATATAATATGATAAACCATACAATGTAAATTTACACTTATCAATAGATATTTTATTTTATTTATTTATGCTGGTGGGAACTAAGAAATGCAAGGTGAATCATATATATAATTATACCTCAAATGTTATATCAATATATATATATATATATATATATATATGAGGTGTGGATTATGTTTTTATATTATTATTATTATTATTATTATATTCTGTATACTAAACCGAAATATAGAATATATTGTGTATACATGTTTTTATCATATAATAATAAATTAGTATAGTATTTAATATACTATATGCAAAGTATGCACATATTATAATATGGTGAATGCAAGCATGTATAATTCACACTACAGTGCCATCCCTAAACAGAGGGCTTTTGTTCCTGCTCATGATCAATTTGAATTCCACATCTGATTAATTGCAGTTTGGTGCATTAGACACTAGAGGTCAGCATTGGCTATAATGTTCATTTAGAAGTATGAGTCTCATTAGTAAAGTGTCTTGCTGAAACAAGACCCTAGAAAAGAAAGAAAGGGCAAATCAGGGTGAAGAAAATGAAGGGTAGATTACAAAAGATGGAGCTGGAGTAAAGGATGTGCACATGGAAGAGGATGGAGAGACAGGCTAATTTAAGTTGTGAGAAAAGGGTCACAAGGTGAGGCCAAGGGCATCACTACTGCCAGCACAGTGCTGAAGCACTTCAAACGAGACTAAAAACATTTCCTGCAGTGATGACCTGCTCAGACTAACCTACGCCTGTACAGAAAAGAAGTAAAAAGAAAGAAAGAAAATAAATAAATTTCTGTCTATCCTCTCAAACATTCAGGAGAATAACTGGGCAGAGAAGAAGGAAAACAGGGACAAAAAAGGGAGGGGAGGAGAATCAACATGAACCCCAAACAAAAGAACTGGCTTTGAGAGAGTCCCTGAACGACTGATTCCTCCATCTAACAGTGATTCTCGGACATTGTCTGTAAACCCCTTGATGCAGGCATGTTGTTAGGGCGGTAACATGCTAGCTTCACCTCAGGGCACATACTGAAGGCAGGTAAGGGGCAAATATCAGACAAATAAAGAAAGGACCGATAAACTGACCAAGTGTGAAAATGAAAAGCTGAAGTCTTTAATTGTGGGTGAGCCAAAAAGAGAGATGTGTTTATTAGTGGATATTTATAGATATTTCTGAGTGGGTGTTTCCATAAATGGATCTCAAATCTACATCATTATATCTGACATGTTATATTGAAATGAACAGAAATTTAGTCTCCATTCATGCTAGCCCTCATTACGTATATATATATATATATATATATATATACACACACACACACACACACACACACCATATGTTATTTTTTTCTTGATCAGGTTATCCTCACGTTTGTATATATGTGTGGATTAAAGTCATAAAAATATTGCAAACCATAACAATGTACAAAATATAGTTTATCATCAGCTACGTAATATATTTGTAGACAATAGGTTATTGTAGATAAAATATTGAAAAAATTGAGAGGACACTTAGAATAATGTGTTCAAAATGTCAACCACAGAAGACAATGATATACAATGCTGGTCACATGGTGTTTTGGTAAACCATTTTTTGAGTTAGTAGCATAGTTGACAACTTTTGCGAGCATTATAAAATATTTTGCGCAAAATAAAATGTTTCCTTAAATTCAATTTAGTATCATTTTAGATTAGATTTAGAAATCTAAAAAAAA
>NW_015549558.1:1191586-1198255 GCF_001515605.1 Sinocyclocheilus anshuiensis | reverse complement strand
AATATATATATATATATATATATATCTGAAGTATTTATATTTTTAAAATAAATTTGATATAGATACTGGTGACTGTTTTTTATTTTTTAATTATTTTGATCCTGAGAACCAACGTCAAGAAAATCAAAGTAACTTCAAGTAAACTGAAACACAGTGTGCACGCAATGTTTGAGTGAGTGAAAAACTATACATTTTTATCAAAGGACATTAAATGTACCTTAAATTGTAAAATGACTTATACATAGAAATAAATACATCTGTTTCCTGTAGCTGAACAAAATTGGTGTTTGTGGTTTATGTTGGTTGACTTTGAGGCCATTTATATTCTAGCGTACACCTAAAAGTTGATAAAACTAAGGTTTAGTAGTAATACAATTTAACAACCAAAAACAGTGATGAAATTGATAAAATATTGCCTCAGACTAGCAATAGCAAATAGCAAATCATGGTTCTCTGCTGTGATATACAGTACACTAAAGGTTATTAGCTATTAAAAAAAGGACAAGCCCTTCGATATGGCAACACCAACTTCGTGTTTTAATAGGAAATACATCAAAACAGGAATAAAAACTGCATTCATGGAGTGATTTCTTGGTTGGTTGCCCGTTAGGTTAGCCTGTCACCGTTTTCTCACATACATCTTGCAAAAGGTTGAAACTGTTATACTGAGCTACTGACCCAGCAGGCCAGGGTGTTGAAGGTCAAAGCACCTCTGGTTGGCCATATGCTCTAAATTTGAGAGCAGATATTCAAAATCAAACTCAGCCAGAGAGTTGCAAATAATCTCAACCAACATTACAGTTTATCGAGCACATTGCTAGCGTAGATGCTAAAACCGCCGTTAACACTGTGGTTTATAGGTCACTGAGGGTCTCGCACTACTGTTGTAAGGGGCTTTTTCACACCGGATGCGATCTTGTACTCAGTCAGCACTATTTTTTAATTGTTGGTCTATGTAGAAATGTGTCAGATGGATGTTTTTAGCATTGTGCTGTGTCTGTCTGTTTCTTCAGTGTTGCTTTTTTTTGTTTTTATTTGTTTCCATATATATGATAGAGTTTTTAGGTTTTATTTAACATTAAAGAATGCATCTTGAAAGATTTTTTTTCAGTTCTTACTGCTGATTTTGAACATTCTCTATATTAACGCTGCTTCTAAGAGACATCAAGGCTACATTTGTAGTCACTGGAAATAATCTAATGTACTGAAGAGAGTTTAGAAGTCAGGAAGGCTTAGCTAATGCTAAGAGGTGTGCCGTGCCAAGCGTCTTGATTGTTTGTTTTTTTCTCTCTTAGACCATGAGGAGCAACATGACACATACATTTGAAGTGCATTCCAGCCAGGTCTTTGGTGTCTCCAGGCACCATTTTGATTATGGAAGATGGATAGAGGATCGTTAAACAGCTATTATGGTCGTGTACAGTCTTAGGACAGCCCGGTAATGAGGTGCAGCGCAAGGGATTGATGGGTGTTTGGCTCCACAGTGTTTCAAGAGACCAGTGGTGCCCTAGTTTCAACCACTGGGACACCGCAATACAGACAAACAATGAATCGGCATTGAGAACAGATCATCAGTTAGCCTGTATTTGTGATAGCATTCATACAGAACACAGATCAGGGTATAAACAATATGACTTAGCCTCACCTCTATGAATATATAAGAGAAAAATAGTTTGATATCAGATGTTTTGCCCAAGAAAGTTGTCTCAGATGTGAAAAGATGGATTGCTCTACAATAATATAGTCTTGTTACCTTGATCTCACTCTACACCTGTCATTCTCAACATCACATCTTTCCAAATCAATTTCAGTACTTTTATTTTCAACTGTTGCGCTGACACACAACCAGTTCTCAGCCACACTAAGCCCATGTGATGACACCATGAGATATCGATCAAGACAGACATGTCTAGAGTTCCGCCTGATCTGCTTCCTGTGAAAGATGAGGCTAGTGATCTGTGTGTGCATATAACAGCTGCTGGCACGCAACCGAACGGACGCAGGAACATTTGCAGTGGATGGTCCCTTCTCAGTCCTTATAGATATTTAAGTGGGGTGACGATTATGCAAAATGTACTACTAGCTGAGAGACATTTATGTCATAGAATGATTCCATATTGCTCTTAGTTACATGTAATATGTCCAGGGGAGCATCTGTAATCGCATATTTCCCTACTATATAGTAGGCGAAAAACAGTATGTGAACAAAATAGCATGTCTGAATTCACAGTATTCATAAAGCAGTAGGCAAAAAGTCCCCGGATGACCTACTGTTTCCTGCGAGATTCTGAAGTGCACATCCAGCAGACACTTTTCTCACCCATGAGGCCACGGGAAAGGATTTGTGAAGGGCAGTAAAGTGATGCAAATGATGCCGGTAGGTCACATGACAATGACAACATGACGAATGGATATACTACATACTACACACTCATTTTAGATTGTTACATAAAACATACTCTTAACGGTCGCATAAGAAAAATACTTATTTAGAAAGTATGCGTTTGCGGATGCAGCCCCTAGTGGAAAATGATGTAACTACACTATCTAAAAAAGTTCTCCATTTCCGCAATATACGTACTGAGAACAATATAAAGCATATTTAATTCCCCTACTAATTTTTTCCCTCATTTTAATTTAGTTAAGATTAAAGCGAGAAAGCATATCACGATTTGCCCCGCATGAGGGAAAAATGAATAAAATATGGCCACGAATTAACAAATCATGGGGTTAATAAGAATTTTCTTCTTCTGCATATCATGTGCGTGGCTCCGTACCAATATATAGATGCAAGCAAATCACAAAATATTTTATTACATTACAGTTAATTTTTTATGTTAGTTTTTTTTTTTTTTTTGAAGGGCTCTTAAATATGTCAAATTGACTTTTACTCATTTTTACATTTGATTTTTTAATGTTTCATTTTATTTTTTTTACATTTTTATTAAAACATTGGAAGAGGTGTGGAATGGTGGGAAGTCTGTTGTGAATGATTTCATCTAATTATAAAATTTTATTTTATGTGTTGTCTTTCAGTAATATTAAGGTACTATGTAGGAATTAGCTTACAGACAACAAAAGTTAATCACTCACCTTTCATGGTTTGCTTTATGCAAAATATGTCTTTGTTTAAAAACCATGCATAAATTTCAATAAAAAAATACACAAAACATATTTTAGATAAACAAATATGAAATATAGAAATGAAGATGGCAATTTTCTTCAATGTGAAATTTGAAATCCCAATTTTCAGGATTGATACTATCAGCATAAAACATTTCACGTTTGCAATAATGGATGCAGTCTGAATTGCACAAACCCATGCGCACAAGTAAGTCAGCAGGGAAAAGCAGCACACTGTACCCTACACCCACTCACAGCCTCTGCTGATGACTGCCGTCATAGCAACAGATAGACATAACTACCCACCCTTACACACAGTCCTGTATAGAGCAGAGCCTTACACACATACACATATCTCCAGTCCCATGTGAAGCTAGACACATACTGAACCAGGAAAAGCAGGATAATCGAAAGCTAACACACTACACATCCATATAATTCCATGTCAGAAGGCATTTCAATGAAGGTTTACCTCCACCACATAGAGTTTGAAGCATGACTGCTCGATACCAACAATTCAAACAGTGCCAGAGGACAGCATAAGTGTCTGAGAGGCCTACTGGAACACAGTGCGGCCCAAACCAGCGGATGTGATTTCGACAGAAAGAGTGACAAACATTTCAGGGAAGAGACTTTAGTGGGCTAACCACAGATGACTGACCACTTTTCTCTGGAAGCAGATGCTCGCTTCTCTCTTGGGCCATAGCTGAAAAGGGGAAAAAGAGGCAGGGAGGGAGTCAGCAGGGTTTTGAAACCCACTTTCACTTCCCAAAGCAAAAGGCTATTTCAATACAGCTGGTTCTACCCAGTGCTTTGTTTCCCTGTTGCTAACTTTTGCTGAGAGGGAGCGTTTAGGCTCAGGGTGTGTACAAGAGACAGACCTATCAGTTTAAAAAACAAAAAAGTCAAAAATTTGAAGTTACTCACTTGAATCCATGTAACTATGCGACAGAGTGCAGTTTTATGACATGACAGTTTGTCCCAAAGCTTGCCTGCTCTCCTGCTACACTCTCAAAAGTATAAAAAATTTTCTTCTTCACAAAAAGAGTACATACTTTTAGGCAACATCTGATTCGGTAGTTGCTAGTTGGCAGGGGGAGGGGCATGTTCATTCTAGGGGGCATTTGATTGGATGAAAATCTGTGTAGTGCTGAATGAGTCACCAAAATGTTTTGTTTGTTTTCCTGGAAAACTTATTTTTAAACCGTACATATTTTTGTACTTTTTAGAGTACACTACAATATGGATGGCTTCAAAGCTAATAGAAAAAAGCAAAAAAAAATGGATTAAATGGGGTCAAGCTGTTCAGAACTTTACTGAGCAGAACCTCTGCGCTCAGTTTTCATGGAACATCAATGAGATGTGGATTTTTGTAAAAGATTTTGAAAGCTCTTTTCAACTGACACACAATTGTTTGTACTTTCAGCACACTGCATGTGTATCTGTATGTTGTGTCTGACTCAGACACACAGCACTTGGAGTTACACAAACGCACTCCACGCTCACTGTTCACTCAAGGTCTCCTCGATCGGCCACATTATTTCATGATCTGCAGTAGTATTTCTCTCTCTAATCCCTTGGTTGAGTACTCTAGGAATGTGTTGCTGGAACTCCCCTGAGCTGAGAATTCAGATTTAAAGGTTAATATTAATCTATTTGAAATATTCTTTATATTTTATCAAACTGTTCTAGCAGACGTTTGTATGTTTGTGTGTGTGTGTGTATGTGTATGAAAAATCAATAAGGAGATCTCTCAGTTGTTCCGAGTGCAAATGGAGACTTTTGATATTTGGAGACTATTTTGAAGTCACCAGGTTTCAGATTTTTCTGTTGGGAAAAAGTTTTCTGGTTTTATCTCTCTATTTCTTTTACATTTCAAGCCATTTTAGGAGAGACATCTGAGACTATGTTGATACTTAAAGAGCTCCACTGAGTCACCGATATTTAAAAGCAACCTCTCATGATCAATACAATTGTCCGCAGGAAACATGTATCTATATGAAAATTAATTACAAAATATCTGATTCACAACATCTGGTCATCAAGGTACCACATTTCCATTTTTTTTTTAAATTATTATTATTTTTTTTTTTAAATAATGATTAACATGTTTACTTATTTTAATCATTTTTTTCCCATGACTTTTCCAGTCAGTCATTTATTATTATTGGATGAGTTCCAGGCCTTTAACAGTGGCATTTTATTTACATTCATGCATTTGGCTGACATCTTGATCAAAAGCAACTTATATTGTATTTAAAGTATGCATTTTATCAGCACATGCATTCTATAGCAATCCAACCTAAGGCCTTAGTGTTGCTAGCACCATGCACTACGTTTGAGCTACAGGAAAGCTAATATAAAGATAATATAAATTAATAAGAGGTTATATGCTGCCTAGTAGAATTTCCTAGTCAGAAATTGGACACGAATGGCCTCTCAAAACGTATTTACAACTGGGAAACTCAGATATAATTTTGATATCGAAGTTTCAGAGTTGGACAGGCCATAAACGTTACACATGGTGGAGGAGAGAACTATTGCTGTAGTGACTGTCAAGTTTATTTATTTTATCTAAATGTCCAATAGCCCGTGAAGGCAGCATTACATACATTCAAGAAAACACTGATCTCTTACCACAATCACCTTCATGGAACTGTTCAGTTTTTAGAAAAAGTAGCTGCAATCTAGAGGTGACTTTAAGCAGTCGGGTTAAGGCTGATTTGAACCGGTTTGTGTCGCCTCCAAATTCTGTGTAAAGACACAATAGTGCATAAAAGCCTATAATGCACATGCTCTGACCCACCTCAGACCCTAGTATCAGGCTCTGATGCTGCTTTTGTTTCAGCGTAAAGCCCTGTTCACACTGACAGCAATTAAACTGATGAAGGTCTCAGAGTTGCTATGATGTTGGTTTCCCATAGGTGTTCCTGCTTTCCTCCTTTGCATGCTTTGCTCAACTTTTTTTTTTGCTTTGCCAATGGTGTCTGTAGCTCACTTTGCCAAAAATCAACTTTTTATTGAAAATGATGTCCGTTCACTGCAGTGTGAACACCCTTAAATCAAATATAGCACCAGAGTAGATAAACTGTATATATTTTCCATATTTAAATGCTTATGATTTATATTTTCATTTTGTACTTTATAATGACCAGTGTTGGGGGTAACGCATTACAAGTAACGCGAGTTACGTAATCAGGTTACTTTTTTCAAGTAACTAGTAAAGTAACACACTACTTTTTAATTTACAAGAGAATATCCGAGTTACTTTTTCAAATAAGTAATGCGTTACTTTTTTTTATTTTATTTTTTTTATTGATTGACAGCTCTCTGGTCCCAATGTTGAGAAATCAGAAGATGCTACTGTAGTTCTAAAATAAATATGAATATGCATTAATTCATCTCACTCACAAAATAAAACAAACACAGATTCAATATTCCTCAAAATTAATAAAAATAATGCAACTCAGAATATGATGCAAACCTGCAATAATTAAATGTTAAACAACGCAAATATCTAGGGCTGCACGATAAATCGCATGCGAT
>NW_015549558.1:1186775-1190610 GCF_001515605.1 Sinocyclocheilus anshuiensis | reverse complement strand
TGTTAATTTTTTTTTTTTTTTTTGAAGGGCTCTTAAATATGTCAAATTGACTTTTACTCATTTTTACATTTGATTTTTTAATGTTTCATTTTATTTTTTTTACATTTTTATTAAAACATTGGAAGAGGTGTGGAATGGTGGGAAGTCTGTTGTGAATGATTTCATCTAATTATAAAATTTTATTTTATGTGTTGTCTTTCAGTAATATTAAGGTACTATGTAGGAATTAGCTTACAGACAACAAAAGTTAATCACTCACCTTTCATGGTTTGCTTTATGCAAAATATGTCTTTGTTTAAAAACCATGCATAAATTTCAATAAAAAAATACACAAAACATATTTTAGATAAACAAATATGAAATATAGAAATGAAGATGGCAATTTTCTTCAATGTGAAATTTGAAATCCCAATTTTCAGGATTGATACTATCAGCATAAAACATTTCACGTTTGCAATAATGGATGCAGTCTGAATTGCACAAACCCATGCGCACAAGTAAGTCAGCAGGGAAAAGCAGCACACTGTACCCTACACCCACTCACAGCCTCTGCTGATGACTGCCGTCATAGCAACAGATAGACATAACTACCCACCCTTACACACAGTCCTGTATAGAGCAGAGCCTTACACACATACACATATCTCCAGTCCCATGTGAAGCTAGACACATACTGAACCAGGAAAAGCAGGATAATCGAAAGCTAACACACTACACATCCATATAATTCCATGTCAGAAGGCATTTCAATGAAGGTTTACCTCCACCACATAGAGTTTGAAGCATGACTGCTCGATACCAACAATTCAAACAGTGCCAGAGGACAGCATAAGTGTCTGAGAGGCCTACTGGAACACAGTGCGGCCCAAACCAGCGGATGTGATTTCGACAGAAAGAGTGACAAACATTTCAGGGAAGAGACTTTAGTGGGCTAACCACAGATGACTGACCACTTTTCTCTGGAAGCAGATGCTCGCTTCTCTCTTGGGCCATAGCTGAAAAGGGGAAAAAGAGGCAGGGAGGGAGTCAGCAGGGTTTTGAAACCCACTTTCACTTCCCAAAGCAAAAGGCTATTTCAATACAGCTGGTTCTACCCAGTGCTTTGTTTCCCTGTTGCTAACTTTTGCTGAGAGGGAGCGTTTAGGCTCAGGGTGTGTACAAGAGACAGACCTATCAGTTTAAAAAACAAAAAAGTCAAAAATTTGAAGTTACTCACTTGAATCCATGTAACTATGCGACAGAGTGCAGTTTTATGACATGACAGTTTGTCCCAAAGCTTGCCTGCTCTCCTGCTACACTCTCAAAAGTATAAAAAATTTTCTTCTTCACAAAAAGAGTACATACTTTTAGGCAACATCTGATTCGGTAGTTGCTAGTTGGCAGGGGGAGGGGCATGTTCATTCTAGGGGGCATTTGATTGGATGAAAATCTGTGTAGTGCTGAATGAGTCACCAAAATGTTTTGTTTGTTTTCCTGGAAAACTTATTTTTAAACCGTACATATTTTTGTACTTTTTAGAGTACACTACAATATGGATGGCTTCAAAGCTAATAGAAAAAAGCAAAAAAAAATGGATTAAATGGGGTCAAGCTGTTCAGAACTTTACTGAGCAGAACCTCTGCGCTCAGTTTTCATGGAACATCAATGAGATGTGGATTTTTGTAAAAGATTTTGAAAGCTCTTTTCAACTGACACACAATTGTTTGTACTTTCAGCACACTGCATGTGTATCTGTATGTTGTGTCTGACTCAGACACACAGCACTTGGAGTTACACAAACGCACTCCACGCTCACTGTTCACTCAAGGTCTCCTCGATCGGCCACATTATTTCATGATCTGCAGTAGTATTTCTCTCTCTAATCCCTTGGTTGAGTACTCTAGGAATGTGTTGCTGGAACTCCCCTGAGCTGAGAATTCAGATTTAAAGGTTAATATTAATCTATTTGAAATATTCTTTATATTTTATCAAACTGTTCTAGCAGACGTTTGTATGTTTGTGTGTGTGTGTGTATGTGTATGAAAAATCAATAAGGAGATCTCTCAGTTGTTCCGAGTGCAAATGGAGACTTTTGATATTTGGAGACTATTTTGAAGTCACCAGGTTTCAGATTTTTCTGTTGGGAAAAAGTTTTCTGGTTTTATCTCTCTATTTCTTTTACATTTCAAGCCATTTTAGGAGAGACATCTGAGACTATGTTGATACTTAAAGAGCTCCACTGAGTCACCGATATTTAAAAGCAACCTCTCATGATCAATACAATTGTCCGCAGGAAACATGTATCTATATGAAAATTAATTACAAAATATCTGATTCACAACATCTGGTCATCAAGGTACCACATTTCCATTTTTTTTTTAAATTATTATTATTTTTTTTTTTAAATAATGATTAACATGTTTACTTATTTTAATCATTTTTTTCCCATGACTTTTCCAGTCAGTCATTTATTATTATTGGATGAGTTCCAGGCCTTTAACAGTGGCATTTTATTTACATTCATGCATTTGGCTGACATCTTGATCAAAAGCAACTTATATTGTATTTAAAGTATGCATTTTATCAGCACATGCATTCTATAGCAATCCAACCTAAGGCCTTAGTGTTGCTAGCACCATGCACTACGTTTGAGCTACAGGAAAGCTAATATAAAGATAATATAAATTAATAAGAGGTTATATGCTGCCTAGTAGAATTTCCTAGTCAGAAATTGGACACGAATGGCCTCTCAAAACGTATTTACAACTGGGAAACTCAGATATAATTTTGATATCGAAGTTTCAGAGTTGGACAGGCCATAAACGTTACACATGGTGGAGGAGAGAACTATTGCTGTAGTGACTGTCAAGTTTATTTATTTTATCTAAATGTCCAATAGCCCGTGAAGGCAGCATTACATACATTCAAGAAAACACTGATCTCTTACCACAATCACCTTCATGGAACTGTTCAGTTTTTAGAAAAAGTAGCTGCAATCTAGAGGTGACTTTAAGCAGTCGGGTTAAGGCTGATTTGAACCGGTTTGTGTCGCCTCCAAATTCTGTGTAAAGACACAATAGTGCATAAAAGCCTATAATGCACATGCTCTGACCCACCTCAGACCCTAGTATCAGGCTCTGATGCTGCTTTTGTTTCAGCGTAAAGCCCTGTTCACACTGACAGCAATTAAACTGATGAAGGTCTCAGAGTTGCTATGATGTTGGTTTCCCATAGGTGTTCCTGCTTTCCTCCTTTGCATGCTTTGCTCAACTTTTTTTTTTGCTTTGCCAATGGTGTCTGTAGCTCACTTTGCCAAAAATCAACTTTTTATTGAAAATGATGTCCGTTCACTGCAGTGTGAACACCCTTAAATCAAATATAGCACCAGAGTAGATAAACTGTATATATTTTCCATATTTAAATGCTTATGATTTATATTTTCATTTTGTACTTTATAATGACCAGTGTTGGGGGTAACGCATTACAAGTAACGCGAGTTACGTAATCAGGTTACTTTTTTCAAGTAACTAGTAAAGTAACACACTACTTTTTAATTTACAAGAGAATATCCGAGTTACTTTTTCAAATAAGTAATGCGTTACTTTTTTTTATTTTATTTTTTTTATTGATTGACAGCTCTCTGGTCCCAATGTTGAGAAATCAGAAGATGCTACTGTAGTTCTAAAATAAATATGAATATGCATTAATTCATCTCACTCACAAAATAAAACAAACACAGATTCAATATTCCTCAAAATTAATAAAAATAATGCAACTCAGAATATGATGCAAACCTGCAATAATTAAATGTTAAACAACGCAAATATCTAGGGCTGCACGATAAATCGCATGCGAT
>NW_015549558.1:1165620-1185897 GCF_001515605.1 Sinocyclocheilus anshuiensis | reverse complement strand
AAACAAACAAGCAAGCCCTGTCCAGATTTAAAAAGTAACGCAAAAGTAACACAACGCATTACTTTCCATAAAAAGTAACTAAGTAACGTAATTAGTTACCTTTTTTATGGAGTAACGCAATATTGTAATGCATTACTTTTAAAAGTAACTTTCCCCAACACTGATAATGACACATTTTCATTCACCCTTTCATGTTTCTATATTCATTATTTCACATCTTTAAAAAAATCATTATCCAAAATAATTAAATGTAAATGCACCTATTTACCCTGAATACACTTAATAAATTATATAAAAACAAATAAAAAATTATGAATAAAAAATAAAACAAATAAATAAATAGCATGTAAACAAACAGTAACCTCTGGTCGAAAACTGGTTTCTGTGGGACACACATCTGCTTTGTGTTGATTTGGACTATCTGAACGCGTGCACTTCCTGGATCTGGACTGTCCCACCGCACATGGGACGCCGCTCAAACCCATCCACCCTACCGCCTCGAGGGTCAGCTAGTATGCCTCGTATCTCACGTTACACACACGATCCCGTTCTCCGCGTGGACAGGCGCGCTGAGAGTCGAGGCTCCAGCTCATTCTAACAGGTGGCGCGCGATTTCAGGTGGAGCAGCAGTTCATTCACTGAGCCGACGGCGAGCGAGCTTCAACGAACGCCGAGAGGATCACTCGCTCCTCATTATGAGCATTCTTGGGCTCCTACGCGTATCAACACAGTCTAATCGTCGTATTTAGGCGAAGGACAGATTGGTTTAATTAGCCTCCAGTTTACAGGTGGGCGAAAGCCGTTTGTAGGACGGCCCCTCTTTCAGTTCCTCAACAGGAGACGCGGGACTGTCATTTGTTTGCCGTCCTGTGGGACAGAAGAAACGGCTCCGTTAACAGGTGCGAGGATAGACAAATACAAAGGCGTTAAGTCGTGTGTTTGTGCAGTACGCGATTTGAAGGATATTTTCATTTGTGTTCGCGGTAAATTAGGAGCTTTAACTACATATCTAGAATATCTCCAAAGCCTCTTTCGTCCCTGAGGAGGACCGACAAAGCCATGTCTACCAAAAAACGGGTGGATTTAACGAGAAGGAGCCGAAGCCCCGCGGTGTCCGAGGCGGAGATGTTTGGTGATTTTCAGGAGTGGTGCCTCCGCACTTACGGGGACTCCGGCAAAACAAAGACCGTCACCCAGCGAAAATACAACAAAATTCTGCAGACCCTCTTGCAGAGCGACGACTCGAATGGAGTCTATATCGAGAGCAACCACATCAACGCCAAATTTAAGTTCTGGGTCAAATCCAAAGGTTTCCAGGTGGGCAACACTGACGGCAAGCCGAACGAGAACGGGGCAGCGGACAGACCAGTCCTGTACGTTCCCATCAAGGCAACGGTTAGTATGGGTGCTCTTTTTCCCATCTGCTAATAAAACGCGTAATAGTGCCCGATTTTGCCTATGCGAATTCTGAGCCACGCGCACAATGGCGCACTTTACGCGTCTCGCAGCCGGTGAATCTCGTTCATGGTTGTATATCTGTAGTTCAGCTCATGTCTCTCTCGGGTCTTTGGTAACCACTTGTTCGTGTGCCACTCCGCCCGGTATCCACGGGAACCGTGGCAGCTCTGCCACCCGATTGTCCGGAAACTCTTTCTGTTACCACTATCAGTCACTGACAATGAACACCAGTTTCAGGATATTAGTGAAATGTAGAGCTAACAGATCAAATGTATTAATTAAAATATGCAGGCAATGACTTGAATATACCTCTTTATGATGATGTTTTCAGTTTTTGAAGGTTTTTCAAATTCTGAAAGGTATATTTTGTGGGACTTAAAGAAAAAAAAAGTCCAGAAATTGTTTAAAAAATAATTTGAAAAATGCTGGCTCAAATAGTTTGCCATAATATTTATTATATTGTATCAATTTTTTTTTATTATTAAAAGTCATATTATACATAAATCAGCAGTGAAAAATATGGTTTTAAAAAGTAAGTGTAGTGTAACCAGCATGCAGGAAGACAATATTTGCTGGCACGTGACAAGAAAACCAGACAACCGAGAGGACACTTTTGACCCTCATGAGTGCCTTTAAAAAGCATAACAAATTTTAGCCATTTTATGTAAATGCACATTTTGTTTGGGTCAAATGGAGTTAACCTGAGATAAAGGATTGAGATTTTTGACTTTATAAAACTTCAATTTTTTGTACCTTGACCTTTGAACTCGAGTAAACTCAAGCGTATTAGAAGTGCATGAAAAGTATTTAGTACATTTCACTTGATAGTTACACCAGTTGACATTCCTAAAATTAGTACATTAAACTATTTGTAGAAATTGCTATAAATGTTTTTGAAAAAATGTAGGAAACCAACATGAATACGAGTACATTTCTACGAACGTGTCATTTATTTTAAACTACATTTTTAAAATGCCTCCCTTTTTATAATTTCAGACATCCTTACAATGATCCCAATGTATTTGTGTAGGGTTAGTTGGACACATGTCAGTTTGTAACTATTTAAAGTTAGTAAATTGTTGGGAATTCGTAAGAATTTGACCAATCTCATTCAACTTTTTTGTCCAATCTGCTTATGCTGCCCCCATTCATGCATTTCTCTTTTTTTTTTGCATTTTACCATTGGCAAAAGCATTTAGTCAAATAGAATGATATTTGCTTCAAACTTTTCTTTTCTTTTTTTTTTTACAACATTTATATATTGAGACCTGTTTTACAGAAAAGATGCATGTCTTTTATAAGAATGACTTGTATAACCCGTGCTTGCGTTATCTTTCAAATGATTCATCTTCATAATGTCTTTTTCTGAGCAGAAGAGTTCAGGTTTCCAAGCCGTTGACTTTATTATAATAATTGACTAAACCCAAACACACCTGCCAATTTGGTTCACCTGTGTAGCTTAGTGAGACAATATGGCAGTGTGTGGTGGTATTGGTGAAAAGGCAAGTTAGAAATGTGTGTTTGTATGAGAGCAATAGGGAGAGATAGAGAGGCAGAGACGACGTGAGCAGGTCAGCTCTCAACAGAACAAATTAAATAATGAGGAGCCCAGATGAAGATTCATCTTATTACCATTTCACTGATAAAGGATGATGGAAAAGTTAAGATGGATGCACCCTCCGCGTTCTGTGTACCCTCATAATGAAGAGCCTGCCCCAGATTTGTCATATTCAAATACTATTTTCGCTCACTCTCTCTTGCTTTGGGTATGTGTGTGCTCTGCTTTCTTTGAGACATGCCTCCCATTCAGTTCACTCAGGGGGGCTAATTGACGAGAATAGGAACAACTGAGAGAAAGTGGTTCCCTCACCATTCGATTAGCGGTGCAGGGACTGTGTTGCAATGTGCACAGGTAACATAAGATCTTGATCACAGAATCCTTTACTTGTAATACAAATTCCAGCCTAATGGAAATCGTGTCAAAGGTCACATAGTGACTTAGGAATTCACTTGATTGAATTTTAAAGGAATAATTTAACTCAAAATTAAAATTAAAATTCAGTCATTACTCTCATTCATGTTGTTCCATACCGATATGCTGTTATTTTTTCACTTTCTGAAGCAATGCTATGCAGCTGTTTTCGATTTTACATTTTCAGCTTGCAATGACCAAGACAAAAAACAACATAATAGTAGCCTATATAAAAATCTTCTGAAACCTTATGGTTTCCATATGAATTCTGATAATGAATGCAGATTATCAGTGAATGTTAATTAAAATTTCTGTGTTCTTCACAGAAAACTACAGTATGGCAGAAGAAAATCTGAAACATAGCATTCATAGACTAGTGTTGTTATTGTTAACTAAAACTATTAATCATTTTTAGTAAATGAAATAAATCTAAAATAAAATATAAATACTAGACGAGAAACTTATACTTTAAAAACGTAGCTTAAAAATGTTGCCTTGGCAATTAACTGAAATAAATGAGTTGAAGTACTAAAATGGCTAAAACTGAAGAAAAAGCTAAACAGCAATATTATAAAAACTAAAACTAATAATAATGTCAAATGCTTATAACAAAATGACTAAAACTTAAACTAAAGATTAAAATGAAAATCAATAATATAAAAATAAAAGCAAATTTAAAATATGAAAAAAATACTATAATATGTCAATAATAACACTGACACTTTCACAGTGCTTTTATGATTCTTTTTGGTGTTTTTATAGTGCTTTTTTGTCCTTCTTTGTGCTTCGCAGCCCCGAGCGATTGTAGATTTTTGAGATAAGGAAGAGTAGCTTTAAAAATTTCTATGAAAGTTCTACTTTTTTGTTCCCTAGAAAAAAAGCAACAGCACAGGGGTTTGAAACAACGTGAGATTGAGTAAATGATGATAAAATGTTACATTTTGGGTGAACTATAACTTTAACATTCTTTTTGTTCACATTACTGAATGTAAAATGTCCAATTTTAAGTGAAAACTAATTACAGTCCTGCAGTCTGATGTTTACTTCTCATTGGTGTGCTTGAGTGTAATCGTAGTTTTGACGTTAGAGCGGATTGATCCGCAGCTCAGTATGAAGATAATGATCAGTCTGTCATAATGACTGACAAACTGTTTTCTCTCATACGCTTACTGTATCACTCATCAAAACACACAGCTTAAAATAGTGCGAATACAGCAGACATCATTCACACATGTAAAGGGGTCATCTGACTCACCTTAAATTACCTGTAGCACTACTTTATAATGTATGAAAAGTGTAGGAGAGTTGCGTGTGGATGACGTTCATGGGGATGAAGGCATAAGAGGAGAAGAATAAAATATTTTTTTCATGTCAGCGCGCAAGACAGAAACATGACAATGAGATGGAGCAAGGGAAAGCAGAGGGGATTTCAGGAGAGGGACAAAGAAGAAATGATGTTGAGAGAGGGAGAAAGAGGTGGCTGGAGGAAACAGTCACACAGCCATCACATGCAGTTGACACCAGCGTCTGTGGACACTATTAATAGCCCCTAACGTTCCTCTCTTTCCTCCCCTTTCTCTCTCTCTCTCTCTCTTTTTCCGAGCACACTGAGCAACTGTTGCAGAAGAACGCTGTTCTCTCTTTAGCTTATTTTATCCCAAAGCTTCTTTTATTTTGTGGGGTGGGCAGGGGCGTCTTAAGAAAGCCAAAGGCCCCTGGGCTACAGCATTACAGTAGGCCCCCCGACCCCAGAAAACCTTTTTTTTTATTTTTTAAGCTTCCTAACAATTATTTGTCAAATTTTGTTTTTTTGTCTTGTTAATATGCCAGTTAACATTCACAACACTGTTCGGCGTAAAATGTGAATATAAGCGAATATGCAAATTCACTCTTTGCCACAAGGTGGCGCTTGTGGAACAGCAGAATTATATAGCAGTTACATAAAGTAAGGTAATATGAAAGGGAAATGACATCAAAACTTTCCTGGCTGAAATGTGAGTTTACAGGTATGATTTAAACGCTATAAATCACACAAAATATTAATTATTCATCATCAGTAGATCAAAACAACACGGCATGTTGGCATAAATGTGGGTTATTTGTTTGTAACAGAAAGCTGTTGTCACTGCTGCAAACTCCCATATAAATAATTATTCAAAAAATATAATTTCCCTGCAGCCAGTTGGCCCCCTTTCCAGTGTAGGCCACTGGGCTTCAGCCCCTTGAAGCCCATGCATTAATGCGCTCCTGGGGGTGGGGTAGGACAAGGAAGTGAGAATCTCAAGAAAAGATAAAACTGTAAAATACATTGTCCCTAAAAAGTATTTGGACAGTTACTCACTTAAAAATGACTGAATGTCATTGCATTATATTAGAAAGTGTTGATCAATTTCGACTCGAGACCACTTTTGAGTAGGGTCTTGGTACAGATTCCCCTATTAAACTTTAATTCAGTTAGGGCATATTTCAATTTTAATGTTCATTTTGTTTAAGTTTCTGCTATTTTGTAAATTACACAGAGCAATTTTTCAAAATGATTCAAACTCGTTGTTCATGACCCTTACGATTCATTCATTTTGGGAATCGGAATTCACTTGTTACTTTGTATGTTTCTGAATCACTAAAAAAAGGGCTCATAAAGGGCCCTTTCACTTTAAGTTTAGTCATCTGCCACCTTAAATGCTCAGGCTCTTTAAAGTCAGGTGGATTCTGATTGGCTGTCAGTGTTTTTATTGTTCATCAGCTTGAAAAGATTGTTCTGAAAGCTATTTCTTTATGTCATTATTGTTATAGCTGTGGTGTGGACTTCACTATTCTCACAGATTTAAAATTATTATTAATACTTTATATTTATCATTATAGTTATCATCCTTGGTGTGAACGGCCCTTAAGAGTCATTAATTTAGGGAATTGGGCTACACTTGTCATTCTGTATGATTTTGATTCACAAAAAAAAAAAGATGTTCTTGCAGTGTTTTTTTTTTTGTTTGTTTTTTTTAGAAGAATCTGCTCATTATCTTTGGGAATCGGGATACACTTGATACTGTGTATATTTTTCATTCACTAAAAAGAACGGTCTCATAAGAGTCATTTGTTCATGAATCGGGCTACACTTGTCATGCTGTATGTTTTTGATTCATTCATTTAGGAAATTGGGCTAAATGCTGTACGGTTCTGATTCACTAAAAAGAACGAGCTCATAGAATGAATCAGACTACTGGAGTTTATGCATGTAGCCTGTGAGAAGTCTAAAGAAATATATTTTTTGCTATTTTTTTTTTTGCAGTACACTGCAGTTTATTGCATCATATTCAATGAAGACTGTGAAGTCACTTTCACTAACTCAAATATGTGTAAAATATAGCTCACTCTGTCCTCAGTTGTACGTGTTTGTGTGTAGTCTAGCCTCTTCTCCGCTTAAGGGAGCATCTCAACTGGGACGGCCTGTTTTATCAGTCCATTCATCTCAGCGCCCTAAAGGAGCCCCAAACGCTGAGCTAAATTATTCTGTATTACTGAAAGCCCCTCCCTCGGCACACACTGGGTAGGAGTGTTTGATGGTTGTTTGTGTTTGTGGTCAGCCATGTGCAGGTGTACAGACGAGAACGTGCTTGTGATCGTTGACATCCTCATGGGCCATGCCCCTGCAGTTGGAGTGGGAGGTGTTTTTGCGGTGTTTGTCTGGATGGTCAGTGAGCTGTGACGTGTTTATTACTTCCGATTATCTACGGGCATTTTAGGTCTTTTTTTCAGCATTTTGTGCCATCAGCATCTCAAGAACTCTGTTCTTTTCCATTCAGTTGTGCTGCTTCTACCTGTTTTGAAAACTAAAATTGTGTCCCAATTAAAAAAAAGAAAAAATTATATATATATATTTATATTTTATATATATATATATATATATATATATAAAATATGTTTATTTTTGTAATAATTAAAGAAGGCTTTTAAAGCCTTTTTTAATGCCTGTTCTCTCTTTAAACAGTTTTGAAAGTCACAAAGTGGTGTCCGATGAAGAGGGATACACAATATATTGGTACCATATTGATTAGTTTTTTTTTAGTTTATTGGTATCAGTCAGTGTATTTAATTGTTCATGCTCTATTTTTGCATCTAGATTTTTTTCACTATCAGTGTTATTTTAGTATTATTTATTTTAATTTTGGTTTAATTAATTCAGTTATGTGCTTTTGCCATTTTTATTTTTATTATTATCATTATTTTTAAAATATTTCTCCATTGCTTTTAATTAATTTTTATTTCAGTTTCAGTTTTAGTAATTTGAGTACTTAAACATTTTTCAGTTGGTCACCAAGGCAACATTTGTAATTTTCATATAAGTTTTTTTAATGTTTTTAAATCCAATATTTATATTTTATTTCAGCTTAATTTCAGTTAACAGAAGTTATTTTTAATAGTATTGCTTTTAGTTAACAATAACAGCCCTGATCACTGTTTAATGTATTCCTTAACAAATCTGAAAATGAATATAAATTTTTTGTGTCCTCTGCACAATGTGACTTTGCTGCAGCCTGAAATTGAACTGCTGGTTTTGTCTGGTCAGAGGAGAACTGGCCCCCCGACTGAGCCTGGTTTCTCCCAAGGTTTTTTCTCCATTCTGTCACCGATGGAGTTTTGGTTCTTTGCCGCTGTCGCCTCTGGCTTGCTTAGTTGGGGACACTTCATTTCCAGTGATATCGTTGACTTGATTGCAAATGATTGCAAAGATACTATTTAAACTGAACTGAGCTGGATGATGACATCACTGAATTCAATGATGAACTGTCTTTTAACTGAAAAATGAGTGTTTACTATTGTCATTTTGCATTATTGACACTCTATTTTCCTAATTAATGCTGCTCAGTTGCTTTGACACAATCTGTATTGTTAAAAGCGCTATATAAATAAAGGTGACTTGACTTGACATTAACTATGACCTTTGCTTCAATAAACTCCTAATTTGCTACTTATTAGTAGTTAGTAAGGTAGTTGTTATTGGGTAGGATTAGGGATGTAGAATATGGTCATGCCGAATAAGTATAATAAGGAAAAGTAAGTAAATACTAAACAGCCAATATGTTAATAATAGGCATGCTAATAAGCAACTAGTTAATAGTGAGAATTGGTCCCTATACTGAAGTGTTGCCAAAATAGTATATAATTTTTATTATCTGCCATTTATCACTTATCAGCCATATTGTGAAAATAATTATTATACCTAAGAAATGGACTGCAAGACACTTTCATGTAATTATGACCAGGTCATGTGAGAAAGAGAACTTGAAATAATCTGCTAATTTGACAAATTTGAGTGTCTTTGTCAAAAATAAAGCAAACTGAATTTTTTTTTTCAGTGCACCTCTCTCTTTCATGTGGCCACCAAAGATGAGCTTCCTCACAACACCCCCTACCCCCCAGTCGCTGTTACCTGGGGCTCAAATATCTCTTACACACACTCTCACACATACACACACAAAAACAGGTGTAGGAGACCAGCTGGTAAGATTAGTGCTTGCGTGCGTTCGTGCGTGTGTGTTAGTTGGTTTAGGTGTTGTATAAGGACAATGATCTGAGTGGTTAATCATTCAGAGCAAGTAAAGAGCAAGAGTTTGTCACATCCACTGACTGCTCATCAAGAGCTCTCGGTTTGTTCGGCTTCACAACAACGAGAGAACCAGAGAAAACATCTCTGTCTTTCTCTCTCTCGCCGTCATCTCCTCTTGCCCTCAGATAACCACTGGCGCACACACACGGTGGTCCTGACCCCCCCTCTGCTAGTTGTAGATGCAGCTCCGGCGGTAATTGTGGTAGTGAGTGTTCAGGCTAACAGGAGCAGAGGAAGAGGGAGGGAAGGAGGGGGATGAGAGGGCAGAAGCTGATAAAAAGACGAATGCATTGGAACAGAGAGTGTTGTTCTGCTGCTTAAGGGGCAATACACATGTTTGCAGGGCAGCTAGTGGTCTCTAGTGTACACACACAATGTCCTCTTCTCTGGGACTTCATTAAGAGCTCCTACAAGTAACAGAATGTCACATAATTCAGCAAACTCGATTTGAAGAAAATGTCAGTGGTGTTTGCTCACATAAAACTAGCCGCTAAGATGTTAGGCCATTGGTAGAGTGTTGTCCCTTGCGTAACAAAAGTATGTGGGAATATCCTGCAAAATATAATGTGATATATTACATAATACATTTCCATATATGGGAAACTAGTGCTTCATTATTATTCAATTTCAGTTAAATTATTTTTCAATTTACAGCAATATATGCATTGACCATGTATGTATGACAAATATATTTAGAAATGAGGACACAAATACATCTAATATTTATAAAGTTTGGACCTTTTATTGAGTATATATTGCACATACATGTTCCCATATAAATGTGAATGTATGTACACACATAGACACACAGAATTCACAGATTCACAGAATGAGTTACAGCAGATTTCTAGTTCCCAGCATGCTTTGCTACTGACTGTTAAAGCTGTTAAAGTAAATCTTAAAATTAAGTGTTACTTCATGTGTTTTGTTCAATATTAATACAGTGGGAGATCTGTTAGTGTTTAATGTTCTATTATTTTGGAATATAGAAGGGTTTCTGGTATGTTTGCGTTTTTGTGGTTACCGTAGTGCTGAAGAGTATAGAGCCTGTGGTTAGGATGACGATTGACCAAACACCATATATGTTACTTTATTTAAATTAATGGCTGTGCATTTCAGGACAGTGATAGTCTGTTCACTAAGTGCTTTATTATGAGCAGGTGTGTTTATGCTGTTGTAAACTATTTATATTTTAAAATATGAATATATTGTAAATGATTGTTAAACATAAGAAATATATATTTCCATATATGTGTGTATATACTGCATGAGTAAATATATGTTCTTCAATATATTGTAAAATATTATTTACACAATATATTATTCTGTATATTTTCTGATATACCATTATATCATTTAATATATTGATAATTCATATATTAGGAAAAATATTTTCTTTGTGTAAAGGGCTATGCTGTTTCTAAGGTGTTTTGGGTGGTTGCTGGGGTATTTTGCGTAGTAAGGTACAAAAGCTGTCACTGGGGTGATACCTTTTTGTGTCTTTTTTACCCCTAAAAGGTGCATGTTAGTACCTTAAAGGTACATATTTGTACCTACATGGTACATATTAGTACCTTTTGAAAGGGCACCATCCCAGTGACATATTTTGTACCTTTTTTCTGAGAGTGTGCTTACTGGCACAATCAAAAGTCTCTGTGACTAAGTTTACACTTCATGCAAAATGCAAAACTACAAACTAAACGCTGAGGTATTGTTGAAGGGGGGTAGAGTGTTGCTAAGATGGTTGCTAAGGTGTTCTGAATGTATGCAGTGTATTGCTGTGCTTTTTCTAAGGTGTTTTGGATGGTTGCTAGGATGTTCTTGGCTGTTGCTAGGTAGTTTAGGTAGGTAGTTTAAAATGGATAGTTGACCCAAAAATTCTGTCATTTACTCACCCTCAAGTTGTTCCAAACCTGTATGAGCTTCTTTCGTCTGCTGAACTCAAAAGAAGATACTCTGAAAAATATTAGGAACCAAACAGTTGTTGGTAACCATTGACTTCCATAGTAAGGAAAAAAATACTATAGAAGTCAATACCATTAAGAGAAGGCTACCGTTTACTGTTTGGTTACCAACTTTTTTCAGAATATCTTCTATTGTGTTCAACAGAAGAAAGAAACTCAAACAGTTTTAGAACAAGTGGAGGATCAGTAAATGATTTTCAAAAATGAATTTGAAATCAATTTTCATTTTTGGATGAACTATCCCTTATAAGTGCCTCAGAGATGCCGCTAGGGCATTGGCAGAGCGTTATTATGCTCTTTCTAAGGTGTTTTGGGTGGTTGCTAGTGAGCTTTGAGTAAATGTTTACTTGCACATTCAAATAAAGACCCTCACTAATTTTCTGTTGCTACATTTAATGCGTTTACATTTACATGACACAAAACTAGTTGCTAAATGCTAAGGTGGTGTTGGTGGGTGGCTATGTAGTTGCTAGGGTGTTTTGAGTGTATGCAGTGTGTTTCTATGTTTTTTCTAAAATGTTTTGGTTGGTTGCTAATATACCGTATTGGCCCGAATATAAGACGACCCCCCTTTTTCCAGATGTACCTTTTGGAAAAAGGCTTTTTAAAAACCAAATCTTGTTTTTTCTCAGTAAAACACATTTTGTCTTCAATTATTTTCATATTGCATATTTTTCCTATTTTAATTTTTGTTTTGAAAGTATGGTAAAAACTGGTAAAATGTACCAACAATCACATTTAAAAAATATACACTTTTTGATATACCCCAAAAAAAAAAAGATAGATATTCTTCATTCTTTATGACAAACAAGATAATGTGAATTACAGAATGTACAACGTTTTTAAAATGTATAAATTGCGGTGTACAGCGTATATTATGAGGGGGAAGAATCCACAGCTCAGTACTCACTACTCAATACTCATGAGTACTTTTAAATAGGCTACTCTTTTACTCTTACTCAAGTAGTTTTTTGGACAAGTACTTTTACTCTACTCACACTACATTTTTTGGAAGGTAATGGTACTTTTACTTGAGTATATTTTTTCAGTACTCTTTCCACCACTGCATTTAGGCTATCCATCTAATAGTAGCCTACCAAAATCTTATTAACAGTAGAAGTTAAATCTTACTGTAGTCTTCAAATCTGTGTACTGTCTTACGTTTTAAAATCACAAAGGGAGTTTGGTCCCATCAGGCTAACGTGACAGTCAGGACTCATGCACTCAAGCTGTAAGGTTTTCTTTTTCCTTAGTTATTATTACTCGCGATCTTTACAACACGCATTACATTACGTATTTCATGGCACACTCGTTTTATGCGTATTTGGCGCCACCTATTGTTGTGGGTGTATTATTGACATGTCAAAGTCTAGACCCTGAATATAAGACGACCGCGTTTTTTTCTGATGTATTTCCAAGAAAAAAACATCGTCTTATATTCGGGTCAATACGGTAGTTGCTTACACGCAGTGTCCTATCAGCTGCTAAGATGCTATAACATTGGTAGAGCGTTACTATGCAGTTGTTAAAGTGTGTGTTGTGTGTTGCTATGTTGTTTCTAATGTGCTTTGGGTGGTTGCTAGCAGGTTCCCTGCTGAAGAAAAAACCCCAGCTAAAACCATAAGCTGGTTGGCTGGTCTTAGCTGGTTTAAGTTGGAAGTAGCTGGTTTTAGCTGGTCTCTCAGCCTGGCCAAGCTGGTATTCAGCTGGTTTTAGCTGGTTGATCAGCTGGTCTCCCAGTCAGATCAGCTAAGACCAGCCTGACCAGCTAAAACCCCTCAAAAACCAGCCTGCAAACCAGCTATGACCAGGCTGGAAATTAGCTTTAGCATGCACCGCTAATAATCTGATCTCATGACATTGACACTGAGGTTGTGTGTGAAATGAATGAGAGATTAGAAGAGAGCACTGTGTCACACTCTATCATAGTGAAACTAATATCTGTGGCAGTAGATTCAGCTGTGCAGCCGTGAAGACATATATGAGACCTAGAGAGTGATTATTTATGAATTAGAGAAAAGAGGAAGTGTCGTTCCAGCACCCTGGAAGCAGAAACACACACACATACACACAGCTGCAGGGAGCTAATGATGTTTCATTTATCACCCGTGAACAGAGAAATTAAATGAGTCTAATTTTCCTGTTAAATAGAAGGAGATTAATATTATGCGACTGAAACTACTGGAGGAACCAGGTTCAGAAATAACTGATGCAGTGATAATGTAGAGAACAGTGTACACCTTTGTATGCTTATAGTGACCGATCTTCAGTGGCCAAACATTATGATTTTTTTCAATGCTGTTGCAGATATTTACAAAGTGGAGGACGATAAAATTGAAGTTGATTAAGCTGAAGGGTGTACATTTGGTTTAGACATTACATGACCAATTTCCTCCTCAGAAAAAAGGTAACTGTGAGATAAAGTTTAAAATAAAAAAATAATACCACATTGTGAGATCACAGCGTCACACTGTAGGAAATAAATTTGCAATTTTATATTTCACAGTGTGAATTTCTGTCTCATAAAGTGGCTATATATATTATATAGGAAGATATAAAGTCACATTTGTGAAATCATATCTCTGTCTGACCAAGAGCAGACAAGGAGAGTTATTTTTACAGTTGTGTTTGGTGCAAATATGACATACTTAACATTTAAATACTTTTTATGTTATTTGCCCCAAATCCAAATTAATTTCTTATTAGTTAGGTAGTTATCTGATCCCAGTGATCTTTGTTTTTTATTATTATTATCATTATTATTATTATCATTATTATTATTATCTTTATTTAATTTATTTTTTTATTCTTATCATCGACTTAGTTATTATTTTGGATTTTGCATTTTATTGTTGTAGAACACAATGGTCCTCTGTAAAAAATTGACATTTGACAAAATTCACATAAAAAAGTAGTTGTGTCTCAAATAATGCACTATATACTATGCATTATATACATATATATATGTACCGTTTACCGACCTCCAGCATCAGAGATTGTTAGCCCTGTCCCGTCTGCTTTGTAAGGAAAGCTGCGACAGTTGAATGCATTAAATGTTTTTCGGTTTTTTTTTTTGGTTAAGTGAATCATCCTCATATTTGATGTGCACTTTTCCTTTTTGGAGTTTTCAGTGTGAACACACTACTCACATAAAGTACACAAATTGTAATGCACCTAGTGTTTTTGGTAGATTTTGGAAAAAAAAGAGAAGATGTTTATGTTAATCAACAGTCATTTGCTAATAATCTACAACAGCTCAAATACTGGCTGCTTATCTGGGCTGGTTTCTTATTTGCAGCTAACAGAATACAAGTAGTCACTCATCTTCATTTCCACCATCAGCATATCACTGCATCTGCATGCTGTAGTGACTGCAGGACAGCCTGTGAGGTGAGTGGCTGCGTATTCTGGTCTCCCTGCATTCCTGTGGTTGCCATGGTGAAGAGTCTCGGTGCTCTAGAGCAGGATAAATTAACAATGTTTTAATTGGCTCTGGACTCGGAGTTACAGTGCGCCTTATCGCTACACTGTCATTTGCAGTGCATTATCATTCACTCTGCATATGCATTCACTCAGGTGTGTGTGTTTGTGGCCCATTTAAGTCATAATGGAGCAGTGTAACCCCAAGTGTTTGTCCAATCTTATTTCCAACACACACACACACACTCATTCCCTGAGAGTTAATATGGCCAATGTCAATGCACTTCACCGATAGAATACACAGCACAATCGAGCAAACTAATCACATGCTTTACTTGAAAAAAAGGCGACATAGGCATAAGGAGAGGAGAGAAAGGAGAGATTGAGAGAGGAACAAGGGAAAGAAGAGAGGAAATAAAGTTGAGGGTATATAGTTGAAAAGCCTTATGGGACTGAGAGAGGGCAGATCACGAGAGAGTAGGTCTGTTCTGAAAGCTAGTGAGATGCCCCGATGACTACGGCCTACATGGGCAGCTGTCTTCTAAAGGTGCAGGCAGTCACTTTTATCCGTTGTTCACCGAAATTTCATGGGTGAAATCCTGGCATTCCAATAGGAATCCACAAAATGGGGATTATTGGGTGAGGCTAAAGTTTCCCATGCAGAAATCTCTTTGGTTTGAAAGTGACTTCTGTGTTAGCTTTGATTTATATATAGCTACACTATTGACAATAGACAATGGACTTTTTTTGCTAATGCAAACACACCTTAAGGCAGCATCCTAACTGATATTTGAACTTCACAAGTGACACAAATAGCAACACAAATAGCACTCCTCATGCAAGGCTAGGGAAGAAATAGTTGGAAAAAAAAAAGGATGGACCAAGAAAAAATGTTTTTTTTAAACGATAAATAGAAATACTAAAACAAAAAACTTGTTAACTTATTTAATCCAATTAAATATTTTTTCTATAAAATAATACTAACAAAACTCATACACTACCTAGAGTAACGGTATGAAAATTTCTTATGATTATAGGGACCTAAATTATTATGGTTATCAGTATTATTACGGTATTGTTAAAATGTGCTGGAGATGTTAAAAAAGTATTAAAAAAGTAAGTAAATTCATAAAATTTAATTGAAAAGTTTCTCACATTTCAGCCTTTAAATAAAGAAAAGGGTAAAGTCAAAATGATAATTGATTAATAAATGATTATATGGATTTGATCTGCTATGTAAATAATTCTAGATACCTTATCCAAATTATTTAAATGTGTAGAATCCACATAAGCTTGTTTTTCATCAACCAGTCAAAATTTACAGCAGGTTATGCAAATTCGGTCCGTTTTTGTTTTGGCCAGACAAATACTGCACACAGCCTGAATGTAAATGTAACTCTCTGTAAATCCACTCTCTGACAGCAGGTGGCGCTAATGGAACAACAGAATTAGAGCCGTTTCCCCGTAACCTCCTGAAAACAGTCAAATCCTTCAGAGTTGCATTCATATAATTAATTCATTTGTATATTCATTTGTATAATTCCCTTAGCACTTTTAAAACCTCCAAAGGAGAGATTGAGAGAGGAACAAGGGAAAGAAGAGAGGAAATAAAGTTGAGGGTATATAGTTGAAAAGCCTTATGGGACTGAGAGAGGGCAGATCACGAGAGAGTAGGTCTGTTCTGAAAGCTAGTGAGATGCCCCGATGACTACGGCCTACATGGGCAGCTGTCTTCTAAAGGTGCAGGCAGTCACTTTTATCCGTTGTTCACCGAAATTTCATGGGTGAAATCCTGGCATTCCAATAGGAATCCACAAAATGGGGATTATTGGGTGAGGCTAAAGTTTCCCATGCAGAAATCTCTTTGGTTTGAAAGTGACTTCTGTGTTAGCTTTGATTTATATATAGCTACACTATTGACAATAGACAATGGACTTTTTTTGCTAATGCAAACACACCTTAAGGCAGCATCCTAACTGATATTTGAACTTCACAAGTGACACAAATAGCAACACAAATAGCACTCCTCATGCAAGGCTAGGGAAGAAATAGTTGGAAAAAAAAAAGGATGGACCAAGAAAAAATGTTTTTTTTAAACGATAAATAGAAATACTAAAACAAAAAACTTGTTAACTTATTTAATCCAATTAAATATTTTTTCTATAAAATAATACTAACAAAACTCATACACTACCTAGAGTAACGGTATGAAAATTTCTTATGATTATAGGGACCTAAATTATTATGGTTATCAGTATTATTACGGTATTGTTAAAATGTGCTGGAGATGTTAAAAAAGTATTAAAAAAGTAAGTAAATTCATAAAATTTAATTGAAAAGTTTCTCACATTTCAGCCTTTAAATAAAGAAAAGGGTAAAGTCAAAATGATAATTGATTAATAAATGATTATATGGATTTGATCTGCTATGTAAATAATTCTAGATACCTTATCCAAATTATTTAAATGTGTAGAATCCACATAAGCTTGTTTTTCATCAACCAGTCAAAATTTACAGCAGGTTATGCAAATTCGGTCCGTTTTTGTTTTGGCCAGACAAATACTGCACACAGCCTGAATGTAAATGTAACTCTCTGTAAATCCACTCTCTGACAGCAGGTGGCGCTAATGGAACAACAGAATTAGAGCCGTTTCCCCGTAACCTCCTGAAAACAGTCAAATCCTTCAGAGTTGCATTCATATAATTAATTCATTTGTATATTCATTTGTATAATTCCCTTAGCACTTTTAAAACCTCCCAGCTTTTCCGCCATGTTTTCACACAAAACGAAACTACTCTGCGTGTTGTGCGCTCGTGACAATGTTACTTAAAACTTTGCTTTATGCTGAGCAGTAGGCTACTTATTTATCCACAGTTGTTCAAATCACGGTAATCGAATACGGTTTTAATGATCATTAAAATATGAAACGTAATACTAACCGTGGGGAAATTTATCATGATTTATCGTCAAACCGGTAATCGTTCCATTCCTAACTCTACCATCCAACCATAGGTTTTTCATCCAATCGCCACCAAACTTGGTCAACATGATCTCAAGACATTGGGGATGCTAAACTGCAAAGGGATTTTATCTTGAACGGTTTGGCCGTGGCAGGGCAATGAATTTATGGTGAAAAAAATGGAAACAGGAAACGTGTTTCCATTTAGTTCTCCTCTGGTCAGACGACACCAGCATGGTGTGGTTTAATTCCAGTCTGCAACACAAGTAAGAATGAGCAGAGGACTTGTCTGGTTCTCATAGCCTTTGCTGAGGAATTGTGCAGATGGCCGACGAGGTCTTCGCAGGTGATCTGTCTCTAGGGCTCATCTAGTTGACATGGTCTCCGCTGATATTCAGGGCTGTAGAGGTCGTCTCTAGGTGCAGATCCACAATCTGGATTAGATCTGGGTGGCTACGGTGACCTAAGAATAAGAATGAAACCGACTAATATTAGCGTAGATGCCATTCTTCTTACAATGTAACAAGTACATTGGGTGTTATGGGAAGTGTTCCCGGTTCCGGTTGACCTAATTAATGCAGCCTAACAGTCGTTTAACATATCTGAATTATAGAAATGTGATAGTGTGTTATGTGTAAGGCAGGTTAAAGAGATGGGTCTTTAATATAGATTCAAACAGACAGAGTGTCTCCCTCCCGAACAATGCTAGGAAGACTGTTCTAGATTTTGGGTGCTAAATAGGAAAATTATCTACTGCCCACAGTTGATTTTGATATTCTAGGTGTTATCAAATGGCCAGAGTTTTGAGATCGCAGTGGACGTGAAGGTCTACCATATTTGTAACAAGGAGTTGAGTTTGCAGCTTTAGCTACATGGAGTATACACAAGACTAGATAATGATCTGAGATATCATCGCTCTGCTGCAGAATTTCAACACCATTAACATCAATTCCATGTGATAGTATTAGATCTAAAGTATGATTACAACAATGAGTAGGTCCTGTCACATGTTGTCTAACCCCAATAGAGTTTAGAATGACTATACATGCTGATTCCAATGCATCCACTTTTCCATTATTTACATGGATATTAAAATCGCCAACAATTAAGACTTTATTTGCAGCCAGCACTAACTCAGGCAAAAAGTCAGAAAATTCTTTGATAAAGTCTGTATGGTGCCCTGGTGGCCTGTATACAGTAGCCAGTACAAATGTCAATAGGGATTTATCATTAACACTTATTACTCTAGTTAATGTTAAATAAAGCATCATTACTTCAAACGAATTATACTTGAAATCAGGCCTCTGAGAAATACTGAAAATATTACTATAAATTGTAGCAACACCTCCCCCTTTACCTTTTGGACGCGGTTCATGTTTATAACAGTAACCTTGGGGGCTAGCCTAATTTAAAATAATGTAATCATCAGGTTTTACTCGGGTCTCTGTCAAACAGAACAAATCTAGGTTTTGATCTGTGATCATTTCATTTACAAAAAGCGCTTTCTAAAATTAATTAAGCCAAGCTTTATCATGTGTTCATGTATATTATATCGTTTTTTTATTTTTTGAACATCAATTAAATTGTTACCCTTAAATTAGTTTGGATGTTTTTTGTATTTGCTAGTTCAGGGAACAGACAGTCTCTATATGATATCTAGGTGAAAGAGTCTCTATGTGCTGAGAATTAACTGACTTCTGTGACGTGAGGCGGCTAGCAGACGGTCGGTTTAGCCAGTCTGTCTGCTTCCTGACCTGGGCCCCAAGTTAGTCAAGTACCAACTCTAAGACTGTGTGCCATATTTCTAGAGAGAAGAGCGGCACCACCCCGGAGAGATGAAGACTATCTCTTTTCAACAGGTCAGGTCTACCCCAAAAACTTAGTTTAGTGTTATTGCTAGGCTACTAGCAGGATGCTCTATTAAGTATAACAATGCAGCACACAAACACTGGGTAAAATAGTACATTTTTAATTCGATTTATTTCTTTTTATTGATATTTTCCACAAAATATAGTACATTTATCCACTTTTTTTTCAATGCGGAAGTAAGCCGTTTTCTGTGAATGTGCAAGGTTCATTAGCCACTGTAGGGAAATAACGAGAAGAATAACAAAGGCTGCATTTACACTTAGCATTAACATGCGATCACCGTGATCCGATCAAGCAGATCGGATCATCAGTCAATCAGAAAACGGCGCGTTTACACTTGGCAACATCAACTGACTTTTCTATCTGGATAACCGATCGGATCTGTCTTTCCCGCGCAATATTTAAATAAGTCTGCAGAGAATGGCCCGATGCAAAGTCAACCTGAAGTGGTAGGCTTTCTTTTGAAAAGCATTTTCAGTCGCGGGACATTTTACAAATCAAAGATACGTTTAAGAGTCTCACTAGTCTCCACATGGGTGTTCTCCGTCTTTTTTTCTGACAGTTCGCGAGAGAGGGGGCGGTGTTCCCTTTCAAGGGAACTTCGAACCCGTGTCTGAAGCATACATTGAAAAAACACCAACAACACGTTGGCCGGCGACAGCCATGACGTCACTACCGGTGCGACTATAATATAAATAGGCTATGGTAGAGTTGGTACTTAGTGCTCGCCATGGTTCTGGCATGCACTCCCCTTAGCATGGTGGCGTAGGTATACCGTTCCCCATAGCGATCCCTAGAGGATGCAGTTCGAAGTTCCCTTGAAAGGGAACGTCTCAGGTTACGTATGTAACCATGGTTCCCTGAGTATGGAACGAGACACTGCGTCCTCTAGGTTTCTTGCCATGCTTCGGACGCAAGCTTCAGACGAAGAAGTGGATAATGTGTTCTCCTGGCGCCTATTTATACTATAGTCACACCGGTAGTGATGTCATGGCTGTCGCCGGCCAACGTGTTGTTGGTGTTTTTTCA
>NW_015549558.1:1145419-1164836 GCF_001515605.1 Sinocyclocheilus anshuiensis | reverse complement strand
TGTTGGTGTTTTTTCAATGTATGCTTCAGACACGGGTCACGACGAGGCGTTCCCCATAGCGACCCCTAGAGGACGCAGTGTCTCGTTCCCTACTCAGGGAACCATGGTTACATACATAACCTGAGACGTTTTGCGTGATGTCCACCTGCGAATGCAGACACGATGGCTGGATTGCGTTTACATTACACTGAGATCTGATCACAATGCGTCCTCGACTACCTCTGGAGCAGGACACGCTAGGGCTAGGCGATTTTCCCGATTTAATCGAATAATTCAAATTTATTGTTTTGCAACTATTTATTTTTTAGAAATTGAGGAATCGCGATTTTGAATAAAAATATTACCAAATGTTAGAATTAGACACTTTGACAATATGCCGGTGTTAACAGTAAAGAGAAAGAACGATTCAACCGCATGTCTGCGCTCGTGATTGACCGCTCACGTGTGGCGCGCTCTGTGAAGGACCATAAATATAGCGCTAAGCGCCATTCACACAGAAGAATGCGCTTTTGTGTTGACAAAGATGCAACGCAGGCAGTGGAATAGGTAAAACATGCAAGAAGATTGGAGTGAACTTCTTTTAACTTGAGCGCTGTGTTTTTAGAATGGCGTTTCATGCATGACACTGCAAGAGACGCGAGCGCAACAGTCAAACAGATCCATGTTTACATAGAAAAAACAATGGAAAATCAGCGCAATCGAATAAAAAACCTGTAAAGAACTACTACTGTATGTCTAATATTTCATGTTTGCATCATGGTGACAGGCTGAAATCTGCTGTTGTTTTTAAAGAACATTTATAGTTAATAATAGTCTACTGGTAGTATACCTTCAGTCATTTTGAATTTAAATTACCTTGACTTTTGAGATTTTTAAAAAGCATTTTCCTGGTATTATTTCTGAACACATAATATGTATAAGACAAGTTTGTACAATATGTGGTTGTAGTTCATGCATCTTTTCTGCAAAGATATTTATTAACAAGTGATTTGTTTAACATTTACAACATGTGTGGTGCACTTGGAATATAAATTTTTTTTTTACTAGAGGGTAAAAGAATAAAGAAAAAGTTACTTGAATCATGTTGTAGTTACATTTTCAAGTTGACTAGTTAAAAATCGTAAAAAATCGAGAATCGGTCAAACATTCTGGAAAAATCGAGATTTACATTTTTTGCCAAATCGCCCAGCCCTAGGACACGCTGATCGGATTACATTCCAATCAGAAGTGCGTTTACACTTGTCTTTTCAATGTGTATGTGGACAACATCCAGATATAGGTCGCATGTTAATGCCAAGTGTAAACACAGCCAAAGTGCATTAAATGGTAAAACTAATTAAGATAATACATTAAAATAATAAGGTAAGAAACACAACTTTGCAATATCAAGCAGCAAAACAAGCTGTTTTGTACAGCTAAAAATAGCTGGAAGGGGATGAGACCGGAAGCCTTGCACATAAAATTTACAAATGGCCACTCCCACACTTACAGGAAAAATAAGGTGGATAATCAATAAATATTTGGAGTTTGCTGCAATGCATTCTGGGATTACTTTCTCAGTAAAGGATACATGCTGCCTTAAAATCTGGCCAAACAAAAGTATCTTTTGAGTAAGTAAAAGTAAAGAGGCTGCATAATTAAGTTTGCTACTTTTTGGAATGTCTTCATGTCAGGAGCTTGCCAGTGATGCCTTTAAATGCTGCCTCTGTGGGACGCTCACAGGGTTTTGGAACGAGCAAATGCATGTGCGATATTTCCCTCCTGCTCTCTCGTTAGTCTTGTGAACACACACCGACTCCATTTAGCCATCAATTTGTTTATGTACGCAGCCGTTTGCCAAGATTAGCCCATAAACTGTGACCGCCTGTCACAATTAGCACTAACCCAGTCAAACTCATTTCACTCCCACTCGATCCGCTCGATCACAGATAAAACCCTCTTCACACCCCCTATGCCGCACATTTCCTCTCATTTCCGTAAATATTTTTTTGTCGTGTTTTCTAGTAAAAACACAGAAATGTCCTTAAAACTATAGATTTACTTGAGAAGCAATTCTGCCCTCTGGATGTGTGCCAAAACAGAAAGCACACATCCTGGAGAGGGTACAAGCCCGTTGTTGAAAATTAGGGCAGACAGGTCTGGCCAGGCCCCTTGTCTGCCGTATTTCAGTACCGTAAATGTTTGTCACCATCAGCAGGTTTTCCACCCTGAGTTTGCAATGCCGAGCTCGTTGTGCAGGTGTGCAAGTTCGAATTTCTGCAGTTTTGTCATTATTGTTTGCTTGGACGTCTGTATGCCGGTGGGGGGTCGGTGTCTGTCTCTTCCTTTTGGCTGAGCACACATGTCTGAAGGGCTTCTCCCCTCCACTGAACTCTTCCCAATCCCTCCATCCCTTGTTTCCAGAGAGGCAGAGACGTGGGGGAGCTGCCGTTGTTGCCACTCCTGCTCCGACCCAGCTTGTCTCCTAGCAACAGGGCTGTTTGGTCCGGGACCTGGGAGTGGAAGCAAGAGAGAAACAGTAGCAGAAAGGAGAGAGTGTTGAGGGAGAGATTAAAAGGGAAAGAGGGAAAGCTGTAATTATCCGGTGTTACTGGAAGGAACGAGGGCCTGGAGAGATGGAGTGAGGGAGAAAGACAGTGAGGTTCTGGGTTAGAGGTGCTGGTGTTCATGGAGGGGGGTATGTGAGAAATCATGGGAATAGGGGAGGTAGAAAAAGTGTGAGGCTTTAAAAACAGCACAAGCATCCGCTTATAGAGGTAGAGGTGGAGTGAAGGAATAATTCCCCTCGCTCATTTTGTTCATCTGCTCATTTCAGGCAGTTTTTCACGGTGTCTGAAATGGTGCCCTCCTGCCCGGTCTTTTAATGGAAATTGAGTAATGTGCAAAAAGTGCACAAAAACAACACTAAAATCATAGAAATGTTAAAACTGCCCAACAATATAAAAGTGAGCTTTTTCGATGCATTGTGGGTAAAATATTTTTATAAATGTATATATTTTAAACATTTTAACATTTGGTTAATTTGACTAGCATCTACCAAAAGATGAGTGCATTTACACCCTAAATGCTGTATTGTACGCACTGCCTTTTGATGTCAACCCTTTTTACCCTTTTTTAAAGTTGATGAACATTTTTCTTTTTCTTGTTTTTTTGACCCTATCAGACGCAAATCTTTAATAATAACAGTGTTTATTTATTGGTTGAGAAAAAGAAAAAAAAATGCACATTTATAAACCGATTTACTATTTTCAATCACTCCATGCAGCAAGGGAATAATCGACAATTATGATTTTTGTCATAATCGTGCAGCCCTACCATGCAGATACCATTTGTGTTCTTCCAGCCAAACACAGCACAGGATTGTGGTATATCACAGACAGTGAAGGATGCATTTATGCTACTTTAAAAAAAATCCACCAGATGAAGACATCTAAGTAGACAGGACATTATGATGCACTGCCCACCAAGGTTTTAGACAGCCATTATGTCTTCATTTTTGATGCAATAAAGTTGCACTTGATTTATATCCATATATGTGATGCCATGTTGCAGTGGCACAAAGCAAATGCTAATATCGGGCTGTGAGCGTGTGTGCAGGACAGCCTGCTTTTACCCTCTCAGGGCTCGGTGACTTTGACCCCATACAGGCATTGGGGGAAGGGGAATCTTTCTCTGCCCTGTCCTCAATGCCTTGAGGTGCGCCCTGTGTGTTAGTATGGGCATGCAGAGAGTATGTGCGCGAGTGTCCTGTCTGCTGCGCCTGAAGGTGCTGTGCTGACCCCCTCCCTCCCGTGTCCCACATTGGCGCGTGTGGTTGGGCTGCTGCTGTCACACACACTATCGTCCCAGGCCGCTGATGTGCCCCGCAACGCTGGGAAAAGGGGGGTGGGGGGTTGAAGGCCGGGCGGCATCATGCTACAGCAGCATGAATCTCTAACACACACTCACACACACATTGGCAGAGCCTGGCACACGTCCTATCTCCTGAAGTTAATGTAGTGGAGTGGAATCCAGTAGTAAACATGTGTGAGCGCATGTCCTATTACTTCAGCGGTTCATCGCGTGTCAGAACGCTTTCCTAGTTTCGTGTTTAGCATAGAACTATTCATATACCACAACATGATGATTTGTAAGGGGAATATATGTTATCATTAACGCTAAAATGATGGGAGTCGGTGAGACGCTACTTTGCCTATACACCCTTGCTGCCATGGTAACCCCGTGGCCCTGTACCGGGTGGTGGAGGGGTCTGAGTGGGGGATGTGGTGGTGGTGAAGAGCATCACTGCATGTGATGCGGGCGGTGAAAGGAATAGAACATGCCGATGGTGATTTGAGTTAGCTAGTCCAGCTTTGACTTGGAGAACCTGTGCGTGTCACACGACCCTGCTGCCCCACACACCTACCAATGAGGCCGGCAGCAGTTACCGTGGTAATGAGGCTGGCCCTCCGATGGGAGCTGGATCCCCAAACTACCATTTACTGCTCTAAACCTGATTCTATTACAGAGCAATGTTTAGGGGGAATGTTTCTCATTACTATTAAAGCTATAAAAAATGGAAAATATTTTTTTGATGATAATACTTTGGTATTCTTTGAGGTACCTTCCAAGTACCAAAGCATATTAATATGATCATCAAACTGTGTCATAGTATTACCATCTGAACCATGGTACTGCCATAGTACATTATTTCAAGTAATTTTTCAAATCAAGTTTTTTTTTTTTTGATAAAAATGCAGTAATACAGGAAAAATCCAAGATGTTTGATTTGTGGTTATTTTGAGTGTATCGTGTCCGCCATCTACCGTGATCAGACCCTCTCTTCCTCTGAGGAAAAACATCTCGTCTCTCCCATGTTGCTCCTCATATGGGAGAGGTGAGATTCTCCCCAGAATTCCTCTTTCAGACTTCTTAAAAGTCCTCCTGAGAATCTAAGCCTTTGTCTGTACTGCAGAGTTGTTTTTAGCTAGACTTTTAAAAATCCATTTTGTTCTTGTATTATGAATGATTTCTTTTTATTTACCCTTATTTAATATATTGTGTTTATATTTCATTTTTCCTAATTTTCCCTGTCTCTGTTCAAGAGGACAATATCCCTTTGCCAGGCCATCATTGTAAATAATGTTGTTCTTAATGTCACAATGAAGTAGAGACAGATCTTTTCTTCCGAATTGTGATGCACAGCCAGATTATCAAAAAAGGCAGGACTTGGTTCTGTACATTGGATGTTGATTGGATGGAGACAGAGTTTAAGTGGATTAAATGATTGGATTAAACCGGCATACGTTACCAGAGAAAAGATCATTCCAAAACCTTTATTAAAAAATTAAACATATGCATGAATTAATCATTCACAATAGCATAAAAAAATACATTTACAAAATAGACAGGTGAATTTCATTTCATTTTGACTCTTTATGTAAAAAAAAAATGTATTAAATGTTTTTTTTTTTTTAACTACATGCACCTATTTAAAAAAAGATGCCAATGTAATTTTTGCCACTAGCCCGTAGCAGTTGACAGTAATGCTGGTCTCATAGGTGATCTTTTGTGCTTTGAAGATGATTAAATTGGCAAATGTCCCATCCAAATTGTATACATAAATAAATTAGCTTTAAAGTCTTCTATCCTTTACTACTAAACAAGGTTTTCTATCCTTTACAGCTAAATGTGAGTCTGGTATTGAACACACACACACCTGTTCTGGCATTCTTATTTCAACCAGTCACACTGTACAGAATGAAACTATTTTAATATTAAACCTGTTGAACGAAGTAAAAATCATTTAACTAAGGAAATATATTTCAAAAGATAAAATAGGCATCTCTAATCATATTACCAAAACACTGTTGTTTTACAGCACAGAATTATGTGCTGTGATAATCACTATTTGACTTTAAACGTACTGTTTAGAAGTGAGAATGTGTTTGTCACGCTCTCAAGATAATACAATGGTATAATAACATCACTTTTGCTTGTGTGACAGTGCTTAAGTATATGAAGTAAGTATATCTATTTCTCTGTGTGATTTTAGTGTGTGGACGGGAGCTCGGGGCCGGAGAACTCCTCTCTGAAGAGGGTCGCTGTGGTGGAGGACTTCTATGACATCATCTATGCCATGCACGTGGAGATCAGCTCCGACCCAGCCAAAGCACCCAAACACGCCGGACAGAAGAAAACATATAAAGCGGTGAGTAATGCAAGGAACTTCTTTCTCATAGTCTCTGATCAGACATGGAAGTATGTCTATGGTCTCGTATAGTTCAGATTTAATACCCTGTGCGGCCCTTTTTGACCGCCTTTATCTGGCTGTCACCTAAAGTGTCCCTTCCTCTGTCAGCTTAATTTATTTCCTCTGTGATTCTTATGAACAGAAGCGAGCGGCTCCTGCTGTGTGTAATCCTGGTGTGAATTGTAGCAGAGAATCACTTTTCTCTGTGAATTTTGGGTGAATCAGTCAGAATAAGCAACATTACCCAATAAATGAAAGCTGGAGGCTGTGTAGGACTCTTTTGATTCTTTTTCTTTCTTCTTTCTGCTTTTATTTCTACATTTTTTTCCCTTTATATATTCCTGCAATCTCATTCTGTTTTTTTGTGAAACTTTTTTCATTCAGTTTTTTTCTTTAATTTTTTCTTTCTTTTTGCATCTATATGTGCTTTTTTTCTTTTTCTTTTTGCAGAATTTATTTTTGCATCTCTTTCTTTCTTTCTTGCTTTCTTTCTTTCTTTCATTATGCATTTCATTTTTCATCATGCATTTCTTTCTTTCTTTATGCATTTATGTATTTCTTTTATGTATCTGTGCATTTATTTCTTTCTTTTTGTCTGATTTGTCTTTCTGAATTTATTTTCTTTCTGTATTTCTGCATTTTTGTTTTCTGAATTTTTTCTCTTTCTGCATTTTTTCTGTGTTACATTCCTAGGATGTATGTATTTAAAAGAATAATTGTTGAGGTGTTTTTCCCCCCCTTTTGGGTGTGGTTATGTGTCCCCTGTGCGTGTGCTCTCTCTCCTCCTATCTCTCTCACTCTCTGCTTGCTGGGCAGTTCCAAATTACCCACAGGTGGTGCTCATCAGAGAGTGTGCTGCAGACGGAACACAGCTACAAAAGAGCAGAGTGAACCCTGTTTGGAGAGGCTCATTTCTCCCCTGCTCCAGACTTGTGTTGGGTGTTTTCTCTTTAAGACATCTGTTGATTGAAGGGGTAAAACAAATAGTTATCTGTTAAGTGTATACTTCTGAAAGTGAGTTGTATCCCTGTTGACTAGCTGATTGCGTTGTAACCATATAGTGTATGTAAATTTACTTTAATCTTACTTTTCTTGTTACGGTATTAAAAGGTAATGCAACTCATTTTGGTTTGTGCTTAGGTTGGAAGCTGTAGGGAGAGGGTGCCATTTGATTTTGTACTCCTGTTTATCCCTGTTTTTGGTTAGTGAGGGAGTTGAGGAAAGCTTATGTTGTTGATTTCTTTTCCTTTACTCGCATAGGTTATTTAGTACTCCTCCTGTTAGTCAGCTGCTCTTTTGGTTGTTGTTTTGGCCAGGCTCTCTCCTGAAGATATTTATTACTTCCACAATTCTGGCTTTCCTAAATAAAGTAAGTTTGCCAAACTAGGTGGTGGTGTTTGCATTTTTTCTGGAGCAGAGGACTGGAGTGATTCCTCCACGTTTTATTGATTTCTTCCGTATGAGTTTTAGTTAACCTGTTACTCCCACTCCCCAACACTAGACTGGGGATTGGATCGTAACATCTGTATTAATTTCTTTCTCTATTTACTGTTTTCCTACATTTTCAAATTTTTCTTATGTTCTCATGTTTTTGCACTTCGTTTTTATTTCTGTATTTATATTTCTCTTGAATTGAGTATTTCTGCACTTTCTTTTCTACATTTCTTTCTTTCTCTGCATTGTTGTAGGCAGAGTTAGGGTTTAGTTTATATTTAGAAGATATATTTATGTCTGCCGTGAACATCTTTAGAACTCTATCACACGTGTGCTGTCATGGAAACATAAGAAGTGAGAGTGGCATGGGCTGCTCTCACCTGGTCTGGTGGTTATGCTGACATCCACAGGTCCAGTGCTGCTGCCCTCTCTTGGACAGTTACAAAAGTGGATGTTTGCTCTCATGTGCATATATAGTCTATCTTATACACACAAGCTATTGCATATAAATGCATAAATAATTTAGTTTTTTGCTTTTGTTACATTCATAATTTCTGTGATGTTTTATACACACGCACGTATTGTGTCCCCTACACGGTTCCTTTTTCCTCTCGTGCTTGACAGCTGTGTGTGAGGGGAGGGCAGGGCCATGAGCAGAGCTTTTCCCTGGGCATCAGGATTTGTGTGCCTGCTCCTCTTAGGATCTCCTGGAGCAATCAGGGTGCTGGAAAGGAGAAAGCTCAGGTTTTCTGGCTCTTGTATCACTGCTGCAGTTTAGTTCAGCTAATGCCTTCGTAATGCACACGCGTACATGCTATACCCTCCAGCTGTGGTTTCATGGCCGCCCATGCTTGTTAGTTAGAGCCTCATGTGAGATTAGAGAGACACGAGGGACTTGTGATTAGAGAGACACGAGACACAGTGTGGGGGTGTACTTTCTCTCTTTTTTTTGTCCCGTTTCATGGCAGAAAGGTTGGGAAGGGAGAAACTAAACCAATAAGAAAGAATAGGGTAAATGTAAAAACATAAATAAAATAAAAAATATATATGTATATAGGAAATGTATAAGGGATTTTTTTTTTTTTGCTGCTGAGTTTTGAGAGGTAATAATGCAAAAGAGGTAAAAAAATGCTACTGTGAGGTTTTTTTTGTCCCGTTTCATGGCAGAAAGGTTGGGAAGGGAGAAACTAAACCAATAAGAAAGAATAGGGTAAATGTAAAAACATAAATAAAATAAAAAATATATATGTATATAGGAAATGTATAAGGGATTTTTTTTTTTTTGCTGCTGAGTTTTGAGAGGTAATAATGCAAAAGAGGTAAAAAAATGCTACTGTGAGGATTTGTTGTGCTAGTAGTTAATGGTGTGTAACTTTCAAATTATGCACTATTTTATACTAAATGACATTGTTAGGCTGTGAGAGTGTGTATGTGAAAGAATATAAGACAATGTAGACCATGGGTATATGTGCATTTGTACAAATACATTGAGGTCCAAAAGTCTAAGACTACTAATGAAAATGCTTTTGTTTTGTTTTATTCACCAACATTACATCACCAGTAATGGTTTCACAACTTTGCTAAACTTTACTACCAATGGTATTGACATGAATGAACAATGAATGAATGAAGACTATGCACAAATAAGAAAAAATATGGATGGTGCACGTCCCTTGTAAAAGTCAATAAAATCTCAAAAAGTGAAAGAATAAATAATCATTATTATTTTCCATTTTAACATTTTGAGTAACAACAGTTAAATGGTTACTTGTGCACATCCCCTGCAAAACATTTGATGAAATGTCAAAATGAAATGAATAAACTCATAAATGAATTAACATTTTGCATAAATAAAAAAAAATCTAGATTTTAATGTTTTAGGTAATAGCAGCTAAATAAGTACTTCCCCCAAAATGAAAATAAATGAATAAAAAAAATGAAAAGAATAAATAATGAATACATTAATCAATCAATCAACATTTATGCATAAATTAAAAATCAACATTATTAACATATCAAGTAATAGCAGCTGCACAAGATGATTTCTTGTGCACAACCATTGTAAACCTTATTCAAAGAGGAAATACATAAATAGTTCAATGGGTTTATAGGGTTAATTTCTTTTTGCATTTTTTTTTTTTTGCATTTTTCTTTCCATCTTGTTAATTGTTGCTATCATTTCTTATGTGAAAACATTTTACCATATATTAAGCACAAAAGCTTTGGCTCTACTGAGTGTGAAATCTATGCTACTCAGAGTTTGGGTTTGTAGGATCAGTGAGTCTAAACGATCCTGATGTGAAGTTTAATACGGTTTGTGCTTGTGTGTCAGATAGCGGAGATGTATGCGTTCCTGCCCAGAGAGGCGGTGACCCGTTTCCTGATGAGCTGTGGAGATTGTCAGAAGAGGATGCACATCAGCCCCAGTGGTGCAGAGTTCAAAGGTATCGTACCAACACCACACACACACACACACACACACACACAGGCCAACCTGTAATACATTAGATGTAAGGGTTATGGCTTTAGGTATGAACTCCAAAGGCAGTTTGTGAACATCTCATTAACTCTGCTTCCAAAGGGTCGACAAGGTAGAAAGCATTCATTCCCATATATTTATACATATTCAAACCCATAATGCTTAATTGGATAACTCATTTTCTTTGTTAAGAAAATCCCCTCTTGTCCCTTTTGTCCCCTGCCCACCCTGTAACGAGCTCCCCCCGTCGCACCAGCCCGAAGCTAATGAAACCCCCTCTGGCCACACCTCCTCCCACCCACACACACACACACACACACACACACATACACACACATCTCAACACCCTCTGATTAGGCTGAAGTCACTGGAGTGTCCTGTTAGCCTCCCCACACATTGCAATTAGCCCAATTACAGGCCTTTTAACAAAGAAAATGCCTCTGAAACCAGATTATTTCTACAGAGAGAGAGAGTGATTGTGGGTGGAATCCACTGGAGGAGAGATTTGATTGGGAAATTTTCACTAGGACGAAAAAAATAAATGGATAAAACTGTTTTTTTTTTTACATTTTGGTGAAACTGCAATCCCAGTTAGTCCAACCCCTGCATTGCGGGTTGCCAATCAGAAGAACTGCCCTCAAACGTCCCGCTCGCTGAGATACACAGATAGGCAACACCTCCCGGGCCTGAACTGTCAAAGCGTTGTGTCAACGTTGGGCTTAGGTTGGGTGTTGCTCATAAAGAGATCAGCTAATTGGCTTCTTGCCCATGGGGGTGCGCAGACCTCCCCCCCTCCAGCCGGCCGTATGAAAGTTCAGTGCTGAATTATTCAGAGTAATTAATTACTGTACACTCGCTCTGTCTTTAATTGACACTCAGACTGTGGTTGATATCGGCTCATTTATTCACATTTCTGATAATATAATATAATACTATTGAGACAAAATGCCTCTGAAGTGTACTTAATATTGAGAAAATAATGTTGAATTAAACATTTTACGTCAAAGTACATTTTAAATCATTATGTTTTTAATAATCTTTCGCCAGGCTTTAAAGAAGTATGCTTATATTGATGTTTTGACTAACAAACTAAAGCACATTTAAAGTACTTAATTATAATTTTTAACTGTTGTGTGTTATTTGATATTAAATTTAAAGATAATATATTGTACTAAATTGTAACTTTCTAAACAAATATTTACAAAATAATTATAAATTTATTTAAAATACATGACATACAAGTTTCAGTTCAAATTACATTAAAGTTACCATGTTTTACCATGCTTCAAAGACAGCGGAAGTAATTATGAAATTACATGTAAAGATGTCCTACTTAAGTGGTCAAAAATCACTCTGAAGTTCAACTAACTAACCTTTAATATAAACGTAACCTATAAAACAATTTCATTTAATTGTAAATAACATGCAATTAAGAGTTTGGAAACATTACATTGTTCACCCTTAATTATATTCTTTTTATTTCCATAGTAAGCACTCTTTTTAAATGAATGCTTAAGTTCTTTTCATAAAGGGTGGTGCTAACTATTAGCTTCAGTAATTCATGCTAGCTTGTTTGTGTTTTTTTGTAGTCTCAGGTGAAAAAATGATTGAACAACTTTATCAGCGTAATAAACCTGTCTTTTTAGTGTCCTGACAAAACTGGAAATCATCTGAAAATCATTTTTGTCTTTAACCATTATTATGTTGGTTTTAGCGGTGATCTAGTTCCTTAAGGATTTATTTTAGTTTGTTGTGGTAAATCCACATGAAATGAGAAAATGGGTGATCAATACACAGTGAACAGCTCATCCATTACCATGTGTATGTGTGCGTGAGATTATCAGCAGGTAATGGGTTGCTTCATGGCTCTTTTAACTCAAAGCTGATAAAATCCATAAATGAGAAGGCTGTTATATGACTAAAAATGCTTCCACATTCATGAAGTCTAAAGGAAATTGTTGGGAATTCCTTATGTTTTAGACCACATGAAACTCATTAGGACCATATACTGTCAGTGCACTTAAAATTGAGTGTATATGTGTGCATAAACACACACAACCACACGCTAAACAAATCAGGCATAATTATTGTCAACGTCAGAAGTATTTATCATCATGATCTTCACACAAACATTCACAGTGGTTTTTCACACAAATCACAGGACATCATTACAGTGGCTTTGGTTGAAAATATAACAGCTGTGGGCAGAGAATGGATTTAAATTTCTACACATTCCTCTATGCATATTAATATAATTTGCATATGGATTTTTTTTTATAATTAGGCACTGTTTGGCATTGTTAATCTGAGGCAGAAGTGTGCCTGCAGAAAACACTGGGGCAGATACTGCCCTCTAGTGACAGTTTAGAGAAATAACATTTACTGTACTCGCACACACTTTATATGAATCTCAGGTATAACAACAGAATTATTCCCTTTTCCTGTCATGATAATCATATTTGTATGGCCTCACTGTTGTAAATCTCTCATGCTTTCTCAGAGAATAACCAACCATCTTCTCTGGCGGCCGACCTCATAGACTACAACATGCCCCTCACAACAACCTACTTGAAACAGAAGAAACTACAGAGCATGAATAACAACGAGCAGGTACAGCAGTCTTCACTAATATCTCTACATGTTTATTGAGCGACATACATTCAGCGTGTAAACAGCCAAGTCTCATTTCAGTCCATCCAGATGGCGCAGAAATCATTGTGGGCGTTGTGCATACTGACAGGAGGTGTTTTAATTCAGTTTGCATTTATTTATTTTCATTAGAAGGTAAAAAAATGTCACTGTTCACTATTTTCTAACCCTAAGCTGGGTATTTCTGGCACTGTCAGTGTACTGTACTGCTTATAATGTGTAGTAATGTGAACTCTGGCACATAGGCCAGCTGTGGGTGGGGTGGGTGGATGTGAGTTTGTGTGGTATAGTATTTAGAAGGAATGGCGGTTAGTTCTGTTCTAATTAACAAGTGTTCTGAGCAGCTGGCTAATTAGCTGAGGTGTGAGAAAACAGGTGAAGTGCCAATATAACGAAGGTGAGCCGTACTTACAGTCATGTACACCTCAGTTTGTACACACAATGAAATGTGTTCAACTCAGTAGACACTTGCTTGCGATCATCATGGTTAGTCTAAAGGCCCATTCACATCAAGGACAATAACTATAAAGATAAAGTTAAAGATAAAGTTTTAGAAATCATTCTAATTCTATGAGAATAGTGAAGTCCACACCACGACTATAACAATAAAGATTGTTGACAGCCAACTAGAATACAGGAACTTGAAAAATGACATAACTGCAGCTAAAAGGAACGCTCTCATTACTTTGATCAACGTTCTGGCAAAGTTACGAACAACAATCTTCCAGGTGCGTTAATACAATGTTCATTCAGCATTATCTGGTCTTTAATAATGTTTTCAAAAGTTAGCACAAAAACGTTATTAGACATCATTCATGGAAGGTTTTATTTCTGAAACATTTTGATTTTTAAATGTTACTAATTGTTTCAGAACGTTCCGAGAACATTCAAAGGTAATGTTCCTATAATGTTTACAAAATGATAAAATGGAATGTTCCCATAACATTTGCATAATGTTACAAAACAATGTTTTTAAATAATTTAAGAAACTGGACATTTTGAACATTAAGAGAACGTTCAGAAATATGTCTCAGAACCTATTGGGAATGTTAGCAAAACATTCTTAGAACACATTTTTGTTAGCTGGCCCATCGCACGCTTATAATAACCAGAACATTATCATCCGTTGGTGAGGACTCTACTAGACTGTAGTTATAGTTATTTTTAGAGTTATCGTTCTTGGCGTGAATGGCGCTTAACTCAGGAGGTTCCTAGCCCACTTAACCCGCAAGACTTCATTGGTCAAGCATCTTCACCAAAATTACTCTGCTGGTTGACTAGCTTCACTGAACATAACTATGCTGTTCCCTCAACTAGTCTGGCACCTAACCTATACACCACTAAACACTATAAACCAGCCCGGACTTGAATTCATACTGGTCTAGGCTGGCCTTTTCGATTTCAGTACACATAAATATATCTTTAAACTCCAAATTTTGGTTCCATTTTCCTGTTATTGTGTACTGAATGCAAGACAAGACATGCCGCAGTGCGATTTCATTATTATTATAGAATCTGCCTGTGCACTGCTGTTGTTTGCTTTCTATACTGTGAAATTCTTCCAAGAGTCTCTTACATAAAATGCCCTAATATAAAAGCTCATGATGTTCAGGACTCTGTTTTGAATCCATACCTTGTTTTCATGTATCACTGTATTCACTCTTTGTGTGAGAGTGTTCGCTTTGAGAAAATTGTAGGGAGCAGACAGGAAATGTGTGTGTGTGTGTGTGTGTGTGTGTGAAATGTCCTACCGCAGTTTTGGTTTCTTTGGGTGGGGCATGACCGGAGAAGCGGATGATGAGCTGAAAGCGCAAGAGGCACTATCAATAAAAATATGCTACTGTACAGTATGAAGCTAGCTTTAAACACATGAAAAAACTATACCTAGTCATTTAAATAGGGGATCTGAGCCTGTTCCACCTCAAAGGTTGACCGCCTCAACTGTGTCTAACAATTAAAATCATACAACTATATAAAGTTGTTGTTATGTTTTGGTTTTATAAAAAAAAAAATCTTGACTTAATGGGAAATATACATTTATAATGAACTACATGTGACAACTACAGTAAGCCTACAGTACTACTACAGTAGCCTGTACCAAGTTACTGCTTAATTTAGACAAAAAATTGTATTTGAATTTTATTTCATTTTGAAGTTCATTTTTTTATGTTCATGTTCATTGCGTTAAAAAATAACAACATCAAAAATCAGGGTTTTAAACAACATTTAGTCATTTATAGACAAAATATTGATAACATGGTTGCAAGAATTGAGAATCTAATTCAAAATTAAATTACATTCAAAAGTTTGTGGTTGGTTAGATTTTTTTAATGGTTCTGAAAAATGTCTCATGCTCACCAAGACTGCATTTATTTGATAAAAAAATACAGTAAATACAAGAATATTGTGAAATATTTTTACAATTTAAAATAACTCTTTTCTATTTGAATATGTTTTAAAATGTAATTTATTCCTGGGATGAAAATCTGAATTTTCAGCATCATTACTCCAGTCTTCAGTGTCACATGATCCTTCAGAAATCATTCTAATATGCTGATTTGCTGCTCAAGTAACATTTACTAATATTATCAATGCTGAAAACAGTTGTGCAGTTTAATATTTCAGTGGAAACTGTGATGCATGTTTTTTCACGATTCTTTGACAAATAGAAAGTTCAAAACAAAAGCATTTATTTGAAATGGAAATCAGTCTTTCACTTTTGATTAATTAAATGTGTGTTTGCTGAATAAAAGTATTAATTTCTTAAAAAAAAAATTCCAATAATTAGTAGTGTAAAATTCAACATTTCATATAATTACATTTGTCTTATCTATGCACAATCAGCTTGTAACACTCCAAAGAGAAAGGAAAACTTGAAATCGCATCATATGACCCCTTTAAGCTTGTGACAATCACTTGAAGGATAACCCCCACCTTTCATTGTTAAAGGTCTTATTTTGTACCTTATTTGCAGAAAGTACCAAAGGCCGAGTAAGAAATAGAGACTAAGTACTGAGAAATAGAAATGGCAAAAGAAAACCGAGAGAAACACATGGCACAGATAGGCAGAATAATTACCAAAGAGGTCGTTTGATGAGCATAGGAGTGAGAGCAGAGGAGCAGAGGATGTGGCGAGGAGGCTGGTCGGCCCAGCAGGACGCATGTGTCCAGCTCAATTCAATAAAGAAGGAAATTAGCAGCATCCTTCCTGCAGGCTGCAGACTCCCGGCTCTCAGAGGGGGGATGGAGGAGATTAAGGAGAGGGGGAATGTTCATTATCGTTTATGGCCTTTTTTTCTCCATTTGCTGTATCTCCTCTTCAGGAAACTCATTTCATTCTCTCTCCTCCTTTATCTCTCTCTCTCTCTCTCTCTCTCTGGGGAAAGGTGTGAGATTCTCAAATATTCTAGCAAATTAGGCCTACTGTAGTCACATAGAAAACAGAAGATAGATTTTATTCCATCTACATTCTTACTGGCATTAAATGGATAATCAATGTTTTCTTTTATGTGATAGTCAGCTTTGCTGAAAAAATAGCTGCTGTATTTGTAAATGTTAAATGTATTTTTTTTCCATTGTCACTGAAAAATTAGTGGTGTCACTACTAAATTTAATATGGCAGAGGTGGCAAGTCTAGCAGTGTCAGTGAATGTGAATGTGTCATTTGTTCTTATAAAAGCTGTATTGTGCCATTTTGTCTGTAGGTGGCAGATTTACCAAGCAATTCATTCTGCTAACTAACAATCCAACTAGCTGAACAAAGTTGCTTTGTAATGTTTTGGTGGTTTATTCCAGATAGTCAGTTAGTGGAAACTGGTGGAAAAATTAATTTAAAGCCTCAAGGACATTTATGTTACACCGACAGATTAATTTAATGTATTCATGCTGCTTTTGATTTCTTAGAATTTTATTTTAATGGCTACTTAATGACAACAATTAGTAAGTATGCATTTGCATCTTCAGAAAAACAAAAACATTACAATAGCCAGTTCGCAATCACACAGTTTGTAAACCGACTTAAAAGACAATGACTCGCATTGTCCTCTCGCATTGATGTTGTTAATCTATTTCCTAAAGTCAGTCTAAATATAACATCCAGACTTTTGCTTCTAAACACTGGAATGTGCAGTTTGTGTTATGAGCCATGAATTGTACTTTCCGATTCCTTTGAATGTATGTGCTTCTCCTGAGGGCTCCATTAGTGACTCATAAATCAAAGTATGCGTATGGTCATGCACTTAGATGTTCACTGGGTAATTGAGGACAGTATCAGGATGGAAAGTTTACTGTATTGATGTATTGGAATAGAAAAAAACTAGGCTGATTCTTAGATGTGTTCCTTGGTTTTTCTTATTTCTACCATATAAGCCTTCAGTATGCTGAGACAGTGCTTCTTTTTAAAATGAAAAGGTGATGTGGTCTTGCTTTAGCAAACAAATGCTTTTATATGAACATGGATTTCTAGCACAAATGTTGCATTTACAGTGGAGAAGATGGAGGCAGAAAGAGAGAGGGGAGGGGATGTGAACTGCTGTAAAGTGGGTTTTGGTGATTCTGTCCCTCACTGTACAGTACTCATAGCGGGGCGTGACGTCAGCGCCGCCGGCCCCGCCTCCGTCTTCAGGGCTGGTAGCTGGAGAGAGTCGCGACCGCAGCAATATTGTTGCAATATTAAACCGATAGAGAGAGTGGAGAGGAGAGAGGGGCTTTGCAACGAGGGCGGGATCTTAGAAGAATATTAAAAACAAATTGCGTACACCAGTGAAGGTAAGGATTCAATTAGGCTGGCATGAATTCATTATCTTAAATAGCAGGTTATTATATTTTTCCCCCCAGCAGACTAGTGCTGCAAAGAGCGTATGGGAAGGTCGTTATGTTTATTTATTTGTTCAGTTAGGCTTTTAATACGGAGTTATGTCGTGTACATTTAAAGTTGAACAGTTAAAACGACATTGCCATTGTTTACCGTGGCGTTTAACCTGTACAAACACGCGACGCGTTTGGCGGTCAAGTTGAACAGTGTGTTGACGGAATGAAGTCGTGTTAATTTAACGTCTTTAGCGCGTCGCGATCGCGAAACCTTGGCAACAGGAGTAGCGTCCATTTAGATTGTTATCAGTAGTCAATATTTCTTTCTGAAGTATTTTAGTCGTGGCCGTCATTTGTTGATAAATATGCGCTTTTACACGCTTGATGTATTATTGATAATGCATACATGCTGACAGCAGCGTGTTATTACTTTTTTGTTTAGTTAGTTTGTTCGTTTTATTTAACACTTTTGAGTAACCACATTGCAGAAATAGCCCATGCAGGACTGTCGGTTGGGTTTATTTAAGGTCCTCTGCTTGTTAATAACATGTCGTCATGCATATAAGATCTGTATCAAGAAAAAAAAATGACACGCACATAACATCTGAAATAAACAACAGAAACGTGTAACTTAGGTGTGTGTGAGACCTACATGTTGAGGTTTGGAGTCATTTGATAGTCATTAATCAGTGTGGCCCTTAATCTGTGTTTGAACTTGTTTATAGATCATGACATTATTCTAGCTATATGAAAATATGCATCATAGAGTTATGAATTGATGATATAGTATGACAATGGGTGATGCAGTGCATCAGAGTCGCTATATGTTATATGAATGGGTTTGGGCATTTGACTTAAGGAATTCTGTGATGGATTTGGGCAGCATATGTGAAGAAATGCATGATTGAAGTTTATCAAGTGTATAGTCAAGATATTAAAGTTTTTTTGCTGAATGACGATAAACATACATTTATATATATGGTAACTTTTTTAACCCTAGCAAATTTTTTTATTTTTATTTATTTATTTATTTTTACCTTATATGCTTATACAATAGATGCTGTTGTATCAGGATATTATTAAATAATTAAACTGTTTTAATTTGAAAACTTTTTTTTTAATGTGTCCGTGTCTTGAAATGTTTTGTTGTGGGTTTTTTCCCGGATCTGGCAAAGCTGGTTCTGCAGGCTATTGTTACTGTACGTTGCCAGAAGGCCTGAAATCAGAGAGCAGCTTACTAACTTACAAATCTCACAAAGTGCTTTTTGCTTTACTTTTGCTTTTGTAGTGCTAGGGTTTCGATGTCTCTTTTAGGTTTGTACTGCCACTTGTTCTTGCCTCACTGCCGATGACACTTAGCTTCCAGTAAATAAAAAATTCTAAATAAAAGGTATTTAATTCTTCAATAAACATTCACACTATTGTGCACAATTCACATGTGTACAGAGACGGAACAAAATATTATTGCAAAGAAAAGAAAAGTTCAGGTTGCTCCACCTTGGCTGTAATTTTTGTGTATGTTTTGTGCAGTTAATAGACAGCTCAGCAGTTATTCCAGTGTTGTTTCTGTCTCTTCTGCTCTTCTGTGCTTCCGGCAGGTGGTTTTGTAGACTGATGTGGGCGTCTAAGAACCGAAGCAATGTGACACTGAGTCAAATGCCAAAATTCACATTTATTCTTCCATTTTTTTTAACATTTTCTAATCCTTATCCTGTGACTCCTTGCTCTGCTTCTTTTTCTGTATCACTCCCATTTTTAGCAATGGCACACTACCCCATTTTTTCTATATATATATATATATATATATATATATA
>NW_015549558.1:1135010-1145379 GCF_001515605.1 Sinocyclocheilus anshuiensis | reverse complement strand
TATATATATATATATATATATCGAGTTGCACATATGGCTATTTAAATGTCTCTTTCTGGTTTTTAAGTTTAATGTCCATGCAAATTAAGAACACAGAGGTTTTTACGAAGGGTTAAAGGCTTTAAAACCGCCTTTATCATCCTCTGCCTTCTGCCAGAGCTTCACAAGGATAAAGCCTACCAAAATAAAATCACTTTTTCTGACCCCCACGTCAGCCTGTCCAGCAGAAGGGAAGCTCCATGAGCCATAATCCTTCCCTAAAGCCAAGCTGTTCGGCCCGCAAGGATCTCCCTCGCTCCTTCTCTCCCTCCCCCTTGTGCACTAGCCATTTAAATAGTCGAACTCATCCTCTCCCATCCCTTTTTTTCGCTCCCTTCCACTTGCGTTCCCTGTTTCTCTCCCCCTCTGTCCTTTCTCAGCTCTGGTTTTCTGAATCTATTGTTCTTTGTATTGTCCCTGTGGTATTCCTATGACTGTCTCTTTGCTCCTTCATTCTCTGAGAGGGTCTGTACCATCCTCTGCTCTTCCCCAGCCATTACAAGATGCATCAAAATTCCCATCTGGAGCCTTGAGATGTCTCTTTCTCAGCTCCACTGTTTCAGTGTCCCATGGGTCTGTACGGCCACTTGTTCTCGCATCATTGCAGATGGGACGTGCCATATCTTAAAGTCAACATGAAATTAAAATTGACACTATTTACTTTCTTAATAAGCATTCTTAATGAGCAAATGTTTATCTTTGTAATTGTTAAACCATCATGTCACCAAGCCCTCATTTGTAATATACTCTGTTGTTCAAAAGTTTAGAGTCAGTATTTTTATTTTTTTGTGAAAAATGTGTACTTTTATTTAGAAAGGGTGCATTAAATTGATCAAAAGCGACAGAAAATACATTTTTAATGTTACAACAGATTTTTATTTCAAATAAATGCTTTTCTTTTGAACTTTCTATTCATCAAAGAATCCTGAAAAAAAGTAATCATGGTTTCCACAAAAATGTTTCAAACATTCATAATAATAAGAAATGTTTCTTGAGCACCAGATCAGCATATTAGAATGATTTCTGAAGAATCATGTTTAATATTTAAAATATAATTATATAAATATAATAATATTTTTACAGTATTACTGTGTTTTACTCATCAAATAAATGCAGCCTTGAGCTTAAGAGGCCTCTTTCAAAAACATTAAAATCTTACCCCAAAACTTAGTAGTATAGAATTCATACTGTTATAAACATAGTGTCCATTTTTCACTCTCTAATAAATTCCTTTCCTAATTTTGTTCTTTTTGAATATCCTGTTTCAGAAATATGTCATATTACAGGAATAAATTGGGTTGCAAATGACGTTGCGTATCAAATTAAAAGTTTCTTTATATTTTCTCCTGGCTGTTTTTGATTTGTCTTAGCATTACGATTGCCCAAGTAGCTGCAGCTGGTTTGAGCTTAATTATTTCTGAGCATCTCTGTACATCTGTGCCACTGAGCAATCTATTGTCATTACATCCAAGTGCCCAAACGCAGTATGTTTTTGTTTGGAATGTTATTGTTTTTCTTTTATAGCCCATGTGAGCATCATGCTATCCAATGAGATGCTCTCCTGATGATGGGTCCCCCACTGTGTAATTTCCTGTCTTTTCATGGCTCGTTTCCTCTTGGGCAACATGTGCTTAGACCTGAGGGGAGGAATCTAGGATGTGACATACAGGCTCCCCAGTGTCCTCTCTGCTGTTCTCCACTTTTCTGGTGCTTCACTGTATGTAAGACTCATCCAGCAGAACGTCAGGCCTCCCTGCAGAGCTGTCTGTGCTTTACCGTTACTTAACTGAAGTCTAAAAGTGGACCTAAGGGTGACCTCCCTGCTGAAAAGAACGCTTTCAGATTTCTACCACTTATGTAGATGGATCAGGTTACATTCACCTGTGCTCTACAAAATTTCACACTTGAAATCCAGTCATTTTGATAGGAATCTGCACGATCAGGAGTTTCACATGAAGGTGAAAAATTTCTCCTCATAGATTTCACAACGGATTCAAGGTGGTCACACAAATTTTCGCTGACCAACAGAAAGCTGCTTGGTTTAAAAGTGACTTCAGTTTGAGCTGTGCTTCATGTGCTGCTACACTATTGACAATAGACAACAGATTTTTTTTGTCAGCAAAATTTCAGTGAGCTTTCACCAATGAGGCCGCACCTTTACTCTGAAAGTGTTTCCTGCACTGCTAAAACTACAGCACCACAGCTCTAGCAGCTCTAGAAATGATGCTTTAGTTGAGCTTTAAGCTTGCAGTCTGAATTGAATGTGATGAGAATGCAATTTCTCTATACCGAAAAATGCTACAGTAAAAAAAATTGCAATGTTTGTGCAGTGTGCATGCAGCAAAAAACATGATGTGACCAGTGTAGTCCAGTTTGAGGACAAATGACCCTCATAAGCTGGTCCTTTTTAATGAATTGGTCAAAGCGATTCAGAGATGAATCACAGACGAACTCATCAGTCTAAAACCACTTAATCACTTGGTGAATCAGCCTGAGCAGTTACCAAATTAACATCTGACTCACTCACTGGACCAAAGTCCTAATTCTTGACTAACTTAGAATAATATGTAATGTTGTAGCTATTTGAGGTTTGTGAGACTACTTTCAGGGATGTGATCCTTCTAGATGAATCCAGAATTCCGTTTATTTCGGCCTAAAATCATGACCCACGTGAATGATACAGATCAGTAATAAAAAAAAAATTGGGGGTTGGGGGTGTTCAGGGTGATGCTGGTTACTGCATGATGATTGAAATCACGAAATGGCCTTAAAGTCCGCGTGAACTGGAAGTTGCTGCCGACTTTATTTCAGTGTAATGTCGTATTTCCATCAGAAACTGAATATTGAATAGAGGGCATGGTTTTATTTTGGCGCTCCTCCTCTCTGTCTCTCACTCATAGCAATCTAACGGTTGGAGGGGTGTGTTTAAAAGGATATTCTGCCCAAGCCGTCAAACTGACATCATCAGAGAAGAACTGCCATTCCAGAGCAGAAGCAAATGTTCAGATTTTGATTAAAGATTACCAAAACAAACAATTTTTTTCAGCGGATTAACTTGCACAGATTAATTGTTCACATCAAGACTAGCAATGTGTGCTAGTAAAGTAAATAAAGTCAATTTTGATTTCATGCCGACTTTAAGCAATTAACTAAATAAACTGAGAAAAGGTTATGTTTTTAAATAGATCATGGACAGAATGGGTCCTGATAGCGCTGCACAAGCTCTCGGCGTCATCTGCAGGACAGTTTAAAGGGTTGAAATGCGAGTAGAATCAGCGCTGAAATGTGTTACTTGCCCCGTAACTTGATTCTTGAACTTTGGCCCTCTCCCCTGTCCTCCTCGGGGGGAAAAATAAACTACCAGCCTAGTTTACAATGTCCTCTTCTAAAAGTTATCTTTGACAATTCCACCTCTGAAACAATTAAGAGGCTAATCCAGCCTAAATGGGGTCTATATGTGTATTTTAGTTTTTAGTTTTAGTTAAGTATAACACGGAATTAATGACTCGTATAACAACGTCAAAGATACACATAGGAAAAGTGTAGTAAAAGTGTGTTGTTGTGATCAGTGGTACTTTAAAATGTTTGTTTTTTTTTAGTATTTTTGTTTAAATTATATATTTATATATACAAAACAAAGTATAGTACACTTGTCTATAATATAGTTATGGTCATGAATTTGGTAATTCCTCAGAAGTACTAATAAATATTAATGGCATCGTTTAGTGGAATTAGAATCGTAATCAAAATTGTAAAATTCCTTACGATTCCCATTTTGTACCAGCAATGATGGTCTTTTCAGCAAGGTTTCTGGGATTTTCATCTGTATTTTTTGGGATCGTTTGTGGAGCAGGGAAAGGGGTTAATCGTGGAGATAGATTTGTGACTGACTGGATTAGAGAAGAATAGCTGTAGTGGGACCTACAGTAATCCATGTGTCTGTTGAATGCTGGGTTTGACCTCATGAAGCTTTGTGTGTCATCTGCTCTTGAATTCTGTTGGGTTGCTGCTTGCTCCCTACAAATCAGCCTGTGAAATGGGAAATCGTGATCATCATCCCTTTTAATTTCCTTTCAGTAATGTTTAATCTGAGCAACTTGGTCTTCTGTTGCAGTCTCCATCCACAAGCAAACTACTCGAGCCGACCTGACAGACTAAATTGATCGTGCCCCTTTTGTTCATGCTTCCAGAAAGGCTAGGACACTGCAGACAGGGATGACGGGATCAGTAGCAGAGGTCGTTTAGAGACAATAGCAGTCGGCTGCAGAAGCCGCATTGGAAGACATCAGTTGGTCAGTGCAAACAGAAGGAGAAGGCTGAGATCGGCTGCAGAGGTCACAAACTGCACGGCTATGCCAGTCGTCTCTGCTGACCTGTATAAAGCCATTGCTCCACAGTGTATCTTACAGGAAGTGAGGTCATCTCAGATATCAGCACTCTTCGAGTGGTATTTTTTTTGCAGCGTAATCTGGTTTATATATACTCTACCAATTCTATACAGTCCTGATGGTCAGTTTAACAGTGCGAGAGGATATCAGGACATCTGTGTGACTACATTTTTATTTCACTTCACACGAACAGCCCTGTGATTCTATGTGCTGGTCCTTGACAGATATTTTAAACCCATAAAAGACAATAAAACAAGCCTTTATTGTCAACATTTGTCAAGAAATGACTCCCTTTAAAATTCCAGCAGGGCTGCATGTCTCACAGAGAAAAAAACACTACTATGTCAAAGGAAAAAAGAAAAGAATATGTTTTTGTTTTATCTCAGCAGGAGTTAGTATTAAAAGCTTATGTGCTTCACAGGAACATGAGACACTTCACTGAATAGAAGAAATGCCAGAATATTTATTTAATGGCTCTACTGAAGTTCTGCTTTAAAAAAAAAACCACACTCTATCTGACTGAAATATCAGAGAAGAACTCAAAAATCTGCCCAGTAGTTGCACTAGTAGAATATCGGTTAAGCAAGTATCTATCTGCACAAAAGCTGAGATGGTTTTCCTTGAGTACCCCAAAAAACGATTTGACGTTGTGAAGAAATAGACAAAAATGTCCCATGTATTTCATTTAGAAATGCTGCCGGGAGCAAACATGCCTCCTGCAGAGAGGGAGAAGAGATCACGTGTTTGATTCAGGAAGCAGAGCAGTATAGTAACCCCCATAAGCTATTGTTTTAAAGCTGCGGTTTTATCATAGATAAATGGACCACTCTGGGCATTTGGTTTTCAAGGTTTTTGCCACCAGTGCAGAAGTGAAGTAGTGAACTATGGCTAATTGATCCTACCAACAAGGCACATGGATGTCATGTCATAGATTTTATTAAAAATATATATTTTAATGACTTTAATTAGCATGCTGTGCTATTGAGACAGAAATCAGAAAACTTAAGAGATGTCTGCATTTTGTTACATTCTGTTGAACTCTGTCTAATGTAAAGCTCCCCTGAGACATCTAATTTAGTCTAATTTTACAAGGGTTCACTACAACCAATTAGTTGACTAGTCATTCAGGCAACACACTCAGTAGTTGATTTTGAAAACTGTTACTGTGCTGTTGTTGGCTGCCACGGTAACGGAAACAATCTGGAATTCCTGTAAAGTACTTGTTTTGTGCACCAGCAAATCTGTTCATTTCCGGCACTGTAATGCCTTGCAATTTATAACGAAGACTGACAAGAGAAAACGAGCATGGCTTGCAGCACCCAAGTTAAAATACTGTGTGTGACATAATAAAATAATGTGTGTTTTGTGGACAAAATCCCCTGAACTTCACCCTGATAGGGAGCTGTATGTAGGATATGTGCGCTCATGTGTTTTCAGTGCAGCTAACCTCCAGCCGCATCATGTCATCTACCCATTCATTTAACTATGACAGGTGTGCTATTGCATTGTGTCACTAGAAAAGGTATGAAACTTTCTCTGAAACTTATGGTTTTTAAAACCATTTTCATAGGTTTAACGTTATATTATCAGCCCAGAGTGTGTTAATTTGACTAGAAACACCAGAGACCGGAAATGTAAAGGATCATTCCCGTATGAGTCAGGCGAGACTTTCACGTTCAGGAAAAAGGTGGATACAGTACCAAATCAAATGTTTGGGGTCAGTAAGATTGTTTTTTATTATCTGAAAGAAATTTATCTTTACTTTTATTTAGCGAAGATGCATTCAATTGATTAAAAGTGACAGTACAGACATTTATAATGTTAAAAAAGGTTTCTATTTCAAATTAATATTATTCCTCTGAAACAACCCCTAAACTTTTGAATAGATCCTGCATGCTAAATTTCATGCAGTGTGTTATTAAACACTCTAACTCTTTATAAATGACTGGCTAGAAATCTGCTTATTCTCACAAAGTCCAATTTCAGAGCAGCTAAAGCTATAATCTGAACAATTCTAAAAGAGAGAAAATAGATTTTTGTGCATTGTGCAGTTGTATGCAGCTATAAAGGCTGACAGTTGACTGAGCAACATACTAGAACAGGATTTGATGAGCAGCTTTAAAGGGGTCATGTTTTTTTTTTAATTATGTTCCCTGAGGTGTAATAAGTTTTTTGGATGAAAAACATTCAAAATTGAGTGATTATGATCTTTTTCCACCCCGTTTCTCATCCTCTGACTGAAACAGTCGGTTTTGGGCTGTTCTCCCTTTAAGAGGTCAGTGTAACCGCCCACTTTTATGATTGGCTAACATCTTTTAACACGGGACCTGAACATGATGGACTCAAAAACAATAAAGTAAACGAAGTAAAAATACTGTGATTACTCATTATGAATTTAATGGCCATTACTAGGGATGCTCCGATCGATCGACCGGAGATCGGTATCGACTGATAATCACATTTTATGACTCGATCGGTACTCACTAACTTGGCTGATCTCACAAACCGATCGCAATTTGATGACGTCAACGCGTGACAACGTACATGATGCGTGGGGACATAAATGATTTGGCGCCGCAGTCATGTCATCGCCGGTGTGGAAAAGCTATGACGTTTCGAGAAACAATGAAAAATTTGCTGTTTTGCATGATGATACGATGAATGGATGGTTCATTTTTAACAGCAGATTCAGTGACGTTAGAGCTGATCTGCGCCTCACTGCATGCGTCTGCTGCGCGTTACGGCTCCACGGCCACTGGAGCTGATCGCGGCCGCTCTAGTCAGTGCTTGTGTTTATCAGCCAGCCGCAGCACGTTTCTGAAGTGGCTCTCCACGCTGCTTGGATAAAAATAGTCTTTTGTGAGGTGTCACAGAGTGGAGGACGGAACAAAACCTTGTCGGAGCCGTAAGGGATAACAGTAACATAACACACTGATCGTGGGCTGCTCTTAAATTAACATTTATTTATAAAACAAAATAACTTCTTTGGCCAAAATATCCTACTCAATATCATTAACACAGGCATTACTCCTTTCCAACTTTATCTGGAATGTCACCGTTTCTGTCACTGCAACTTCCCGATCAGGCGAACGCACACACACACACACACACACACACACAAAATCGTCTGCCTCATGAAAAAAATGTATTTAAAAAAAATTTTTGTTAATATTTGCATCATTTATGATTTATTTTATCCACCCGCAAATAATCAGAATGCATTTTTTATTACCCGACCCGCGGATTATCCGCAGCACCTGTGGATATAGGAAAAGCAAAATAAGTTTGCTGCCGAAATCAGACAGACTTACTGAAAATGCCAATTAATTCTCTGCCAGCAGGAGGTTCTTTAAAGCGGGAGAAACAGAGGTTTCCCCGGTAATGGCTGTACACAAAGCAGCGCTGAGCTCACAAACGCTGCTTTATTAGGCATATAACTTGCAAGATGAAATGAAAATTTTCTAAAGATAGTCTTCCTTCAGAAATACAGTGATATAAAAACACCTGTGCCTCGTTTTGATTTTTAAACGTGCAGTACATGCTCATGTTTATTCAACGAAGCCTTTATGAAAATCGGTCAGTTTTGATATTGTGGCGAGCGCCCCAAATAAATAAATGTATTGGAAACACATCCCACAGCACAACCACCTGAGCCCAACTTCAGTCTACTTATCACCTTAACTTTAACTGCGTTTGTAGCCGGCGCCATAGCCAGACTGATAAACAAACACAGAAGATAACTTCGGGCCTGGCGCGTGCGCCCGATGAAACCGTCTATATAAAGCTTGAAGCATCAGAATAGGCATCGGTATTGGCCGATCACCATGACAAGAAATTGGTACTCAGTATCGGCTGCAAAAATCCTGATCGGAGCATCCCTAGCCATTACCGTTTTTATATGAAATACGTTACTTACAGTTTGCGGCGTTGTTGTCGGGTCCAGATCAGTTGGTGCGGCTTGATCTTTGAGCAAAAGTATTTTGGCAAAGCCAGCATCATACTGCGATTTGTTCTCAAAACAGTCAACGGTGAAATGTACTTAACACACACGTGAATTAGCACTGATGTGACTGGGACGTTCGCTAAAAATAAACTGAATCCATTTTTCTCTGATGTCGGGATCTTTCGGCAGCGTATACAAACATATGTTTTTCCACAGCCAGGAACGGCACACCGTCTGCCTGGAATTGCAATCTTATCGTAAACAACTACTCCTTCAGACCCACTCGCTGCACGTCCACTGAACACCTGTGGGCGTAACAACGATGCGATGATGCAAAAATAGGCGTAGTTGTCTTGCTCTGGAGGCGGTCATATGCAAACGATTGCTCCCCCGTGACGTCACCCTGCCCCTCGGATCCAAACGAGCCGTTTTCTGAGGGTTATTACATAAATGCTTTTTTATTGACTATGAGGACTTCTTAAGTTATGAAACTTGCAGGATGTATTAAGCATACAAACACCTCTTCTATGTCAAAAGATCAATGGAAATTTGGTTTCTCATGTCATGACCCCTTTAAGTGGTTATTGGGAATTCAGGTGCCATTATGGCTACGTTCACACTGTCAGATTTTGGGATTGACAACCGCATTTACTTACAGGTGTGAGTCTCGAAATGTCCCGTTCACACAGCATCTTACAGTAGCGTCTCGAATACTGTCTGTATGAATGTGCAACGGGAGTCAAGCCCGTTTTCCTTTCCAGTTACCATAGCAACAGTGACCAAAGTAATATCAAAGATGGCGACGTCCATAAAACTGAAAGTCTTATCACTTTCTGACACGACAAGAGTCCAATCAAGCCGCAAGTTCAGCCGTCAAATCTTCATTAACTGACAGCAGCTTTTATATTTGGGTGGAGGGCGGAGCATTTGAGTCACTCGCAGAACACAAAACTGATGGGAGCAGCTCCGGTGGAGACTGAATCGAAAACTTTCAGATGACACACAGCTCATTTCTCCTTGACTACAAGTTACTGAAACCAGACATGAAAACACGCAACACATGGTAGACACGCATTTGTGCAGCAGAGCGGCTCTCTCTCGCACTATATGACGTGACAGACAACTAGTTGTCCAGTCCTGTTCCGTTCACACAGCGCGTGTTTTCCGAGAATGAGGTTGTGAGTCCTGAAAATTTAAGGTATGAGTTCGGTTACATAATGCGGTTGTCACGCCTGAAAATAACCGTACTGTGTGTGAATGTAACCGAATTAAGGACTCAAATACAGGACTGACAGCCGTATTCTGCTGCTGTGTGAACGTGGCCTATGTCCATGCTGGTCACCAGGAACAACAATAATGTATTTCTAAGGTTACAAACACAAAAGCTTGTGTGGTGTCCTCAAAAAAGTGGCCTTGATCTAGAAAGTTGGTTCACTTTTTATACACACATCAGCTTGCAGTCTGGTACTTACTGTGAAAATCTTACCTCTCATGATGCCCACAATACCATGCAGTTCATGGAGATTCATGTCTTGCCATAGTGTTGGGCGATATGCTCAATTTTCATATCGTCCTATCGTCAGCCTGTGAGATCGCCGATACGCGATATTATCGTGCTAATTTATGTAATTATTTAGCCTACTTAGTTTCATTGCGAGAAAGTGAACCAACTCCAGCGTAAGGTTAAAAGAAGCCTAATGTTTTTAATATGACTGAATTTGTATTTAACATGATAACAAATTAATAGAAACATCGTAAGTTACTAATTATAATGCTTACATTTCCTCAGTTATTCAAAAAGCAGCTACAGAAAACAAGCAAAGAACATTACATTACCAAAGAACATCATCACAAGCTCAGTCTAGCGCGAGTTTATGCACTTTAAAAACACTCCCGTTTAATGTTAAAGAGTCAGAATTCAGTCAGCGCGCGCTGAACAACAGAACTCCGCTGTTTCAGTGATGACTCATCTGAACGCCTCTGATTGGCCATTGCATTC
>NW_015549558.1:1129206-1134306 GCF_001515605.1 Sinocyclocheilus anshuiensis | reverse complement strand
AATTTTCTCTTTTGTTGGACAACAGGTTTAGAAATGTGAATACAAGGGAGGTTTAGCTTCAGGCATTTTAATTTAAGCATGTTTAGCTTAGTTAACGGAAGGCTACCTGCTGCCATCAGAGCAAGTGTAATTACTGCATTCACGCGCTCCTCGGATGCTCTCATTTCCCGAGTTGTGCTTTTAAGTCGGAATGTGAAAACAACATGGACACTCTCGTTACTACAAAGATGTGTTGGATTTGTATTATTAGAGCTTTCCGACTTGAGTTCACGTGCATTTTCTCAGTCGGGAAATAATTTTTCACGTGCGGTGCCAGTGATGATGCTTCTTACGTCCGTTTCGAGAACCAGAGGACAAATATTTCAATCGATCAGGCATGGCACCGAAATGAGGCACCGAAATCTGCGTTCGGATTCGGTTCTAGTATATACCGGTTACATAGGTACCGGTGCCATATTGGTACCGGGTTTCGGTACCCAACCCTAACAACCACGCCGACTGGCTTAATTCTAATTAGATGTGCACTATGTGTAATGTTTAATTAACAAAATAGATATACATTGCAATCCGATAGACAAGACCACAGCATGACTCATCTGAACGCCTCTGATTGGCCATTGCATTCATAAGCTCAGCATAATCGTGTGTGATTGGTTAGAACGCGCAATACTGTAAAAACGCGGAAAAAGAAATATAATGCAACAAATAAGCCCTAATATTAATTAGATAGTATTACTAGCCTGATAATAATAATAATAATAATAATTGTCTTGCTATCGTCAAAGGCATCAGACACAGGCGATATCTCTGTCTATCGTCGATACACGATACTATCGTCTATCGGCACAACCCTATCTTGCCAGTTACATTGATTTGTTAAGAAACATGATTTTTAACAGAAGCTCTTGCGGTTGAAAGGCTTGTGTGCAGATAAATTAGACCTTTAGATGAAAGGTCCTTTTATGTTGTGGTATAACATAAAGATAACCTTTTTTCCTGGAATTATTAGTTATTATCATTTCTGAGAAACTTTTGATAGGGTATATTAGCCATTTCAGGTTGACGTGATGTTGGTTGTCGTGTTTGTAACAGAATAGATGTGATCAGCTCACTGTGATCGGTGGGGAACGGCTGGAGATGCACAGCTATAGTGCATAGTTATATATATAGAACTATATATAGCTATAGTTGGAAGATATGTGAACTGAATTTAATTTCCAGAGTGTTTCATAATCCCAATGACTTTGTACTGATGTCTGTGCCTTATGCACATGGTTAATTAATCTGGAATGCCTACTGATAAATGTTTGCTTGTTTGTTGTGATGTACTGCGAGTGGGTAGTTGACAGTGTTTAAAGGGGTCATATGATGCGATTTCAATTTTTCCTTTCTCTTTGAAGTGTTACAAGCTCTTGGTGTATAAAGAAGATCTGTAAAGTTGCAAAGACTAAAGTCTCAAATCCAAAGAGATATTCTTTATAAAAGTTGAGTCAACCATGCCTACCTAAAACGGCTCGTTCTAACACGCCCCCACATATCTACGTCACGATGTGGGAAGATTTGCATAACGCCACCCAAATGTTCACGCAAAGAAAGAAGGTGTAACTTTTATTCTCGCTGTAGTATTGTTGCTGCCGCCGCCATGTCGTGAAGGCGCTGTGTGTTTCGTTGTGAAAGCGAAACTACTTTGTTTGGCCTTCCAAAAGAGGACGATATCCGCTTCGTCATGCCTAGAGCTGATCCGTGCTGGTCACTGAGGAAATACATCAACTTCGCACGGTGAATCGGCGGATCGGCTTTCACCGTGGACGAAGCGGAGTCCAGCCCGGGGTCGTCACATGTGGATGCAACGCAAAGCGAAAAAAAGACAGTATAAGTCATTATAATCCGTAATTACAAATTACAAACAACAAATGCCTCGTTTCTAATGGGTTTTAATGTTTTTGTCTCGTTGCTCCATCACAGTATGGTAGGGGCGTAACATTTCCGTCACACGCTTGAGGTATTCGGCCAATCACAACGCAATGGATAGCTGGCCAATCAGAGCACACCTCGCTTTTCAGACCGATGAGCTTTGTAAAAATCGACGCATTTCAGAAAGGGGCATAGAGGAGAAACAATAATGTACAGTATGCGGAAAATAATGTTTTTTGAACCTTAAACCGCATAAACACATTTCATTACACCAAATACACAAAATAATGTTCTTTTTAGCAACATCATATGACCCCTTTAAATAATGACCTTTTTTCAATATTAAGTTTTTTAAATCTGTTAAAAATTTTAAAAGGTTAAAATATATGTAAGTATATGGGATAATATGTCATATTTTAGATCTATTATAATTTTTTTTTTTACATTTTTAAAAGTGTTTAAGCCTGTCAGTAACATGCTTGTCTCAATGACTAAATCATGGAGGTGTAATTGAGGAAATACATACTTGCGATACTGACATTGTATTGAAAGGATCGATCCTCACATAAAAATATTGATACCAAATGTTTTCACTAGTAATTTTCTTATTTATTGTGAAAATGAATATGCAAAATTAAAAAAGAACATTCAAACAGATAGCTGATATTGACAAAAACGTCACTATATTATTATGTACACTATAGGCTATACAACACACTATATTAAATTATGCTAAATGTTGATACATTTATTTTTATAATGGGTTTATGTGAAGATTGTTTTAACTTGCTTATAGTTCAGTTAAAAGTTATATTATTTTTTATGTTTGGTAACAGTTTAGTTGTTTTAAATGATACCACAAATTTGAATTGAATATGTTGAATAAAAATATCCATTTAACAGAGGCATCAGTGTCAGTATTGGTATTGGTGATGCTTGCATTTATTCATAGTACTTAGTAAAAAGATAGCATTAAACAAATATTTAAAATATACCATCTTGATGTTGTTTCTACATTAATTTGGAGATTAAATGTGAAAATCTATTGATTACAAATTTTAATTATTTAATTACAGAAAAATGAGAGATTAATTAATTATTTTTAATTGATTGACAACTTTACTTTTAATATTTTAAATGATAAAAAATAGAAATATTTGTTTAAAAAGTAAATACAAATATTAAATATAATTTATTTAATTAAAGAAATGTAACAGTGCACAAATCATGTGAACTTACAGTGTTCATGTGTTCTTTTTTTAAGCATGACAGTCCCGGCCCTCATTCACTTTCATTGTATTAAAAGGAGTGTCCAGATATTCTTTTTGTGTTCCACAGAACAAAGGAAGTGATTTTACCAAACAACATGATTTAAACTTTGAAGAAATTATGTTTTTCATCTTTAAAGCTTGTGCAGACAGATAGATGAGTGATGCTTCAGAGAGACGGTCTTCTTTCTTTCCTCTTTTTGGCTTTTGTTCTGGGCCGTGTGAAGAATAATGGGCAGGGGTGGGAACCGAGCGTGCAGATTTGGTTTCGTTGCTTTTCAGAGAGGGAAAGGGGGCATCGGCAGGCAAAAATAGCTCCCCTCCCCTCTCCTCTGGATCAATGAAGGTCCAGTCAGAATCATTGATCATAGCCCATCTTCATGTAATAGAATGCTTTATGTTTTTTAGCCTGTGGCTGACACTGGGGTGTAATATCACAAACAGACACTGATATCAAACTGTCTGTTTGTCCTTCCAGTGATTCGATCACATCGGTACACACAATTATTTTCAAAATCTAGCCTTTCCTTTATAGTGTGCTTTGGACGAGCACTCACCAAGTGTGTTTTGGCATGATAATATATGTATACCTTGTGTGTCAGTGCTGGTATTTTCCCTTTTCATGGCCGGTTTTCCTGCTCGATCAATATTCTGCAGTGGAAGCTCACGGTTTGCAAGATGTTAATCCTCACTGGACCTCACAGTGTGTGTGTTTTTGTGTGTGTTTGAGGGCAAATGATATCTGTATAAGTGTGCAGGCTTGCATGCCTTAGTCGAGTAATGGCACTCTTATCAATACACTCACCTTTCTGTGTTGAAATGATACATTGTGCTTCCTTAGGAAGCTATTGATCCCAGCGGACAGAGGGAAGGCGGTCAAAGACAGAAAGCTCATGTAACATGCTCAGACATCTGTTAGACGTGAGAAATAAGGGCTTTGATGTGACGGACAGCTGTCAGTGTTCCTCCAAGGGCCCAGATAGATCCTCTGACCTTGTGTGTGGTGGATGTGTGAGAATTTGGCTCCTGAGCTCTGAATGTGCTGTTATGATTTGAGATTCTGTCTGTGAATAACAAGTTCCTGTTGCTACCTTAATGTGAAATAGCCTTTGAAAAACATTTTGCTGCAGTAATAAGATATATTTCAGAGTAAAAAAATTATATTCAATTAGAGATAGGCCCTATGTCAGATGGGAGTTGATTTTATCCATCAGGAATTGATTTGATGGCTGAAAGTGGTTCTGTTTTTTTGATAAAACATTGCAAAGAAAAAAAAACTGAAATAGCATGCACTTATGAATCTTTCAGATCCGAGATTTTTTATTATTTTTTTACATTTATATTATTATTATTATAGAACACACATAAATCCAGACCCAAAATATACATCTGTTTGGTTAAAAAAAAAAAAAAAAAAAAAAAAAAAAAATGTTTTTTTTTTTTTTTTTTTACCTAAAATATGTTAAAAATATCCTGAAAACAATCAAGAAGCAATACTGCAGATACTGAGACTTGTTTTTGTATTTTTACTCTCTAATAAGCAAAACCCAGACATCACTTTGTCATAAGTGAAATTTGCACTATTGATGACCTCAGACTCATTATCTGAGGAACTGTAAAAAAAAAAAAAAAAGATAAATGTTTCTTTTTAGAACCCATTTAGAATACATTTTTCTCCAGACTAAAAATGTGTCTTTTTTTCTCTCTCTAAATCAGTTTTAGTATTGCAGATCTTGATCAGTTTCCATGGCAGCACACACACACACACACACACACACACACATATATATTAGGGATGTACCGAATGTTCGAAACTATTCGGCCGAAAATAGCAAAAAAAGCTCTTTCGGTGTTTTCGGTGAATAAGCGAAAAGGCCAAATAAATTGTACCGAACAATGATATGACGCGATCAAATAG
>NW_015549558.1:1126247-1128635 GCF_001515605.1 Sinocyclocheilus anshuiensis | reverse complement strand
AAGACAATAATAATGATAATAATCATTACAACAGCTCTGTTTTAATACATTTATTATAACATTCACACATAGTGTTCAAATTAGGATCTGTAATATTTTCTAATGTTTAAAAAGAAGTCTCTTCTCAGCAAGGCTGCTTTTAATTGTACAGTAAAAAAACCAAAAAACAAAAAAAACATGCCTGAAACAAGAAGTGGGTCTGATGGCCAAAAATGATTATTTTACTAACTTATTCATTTTAAGTTAAATTGTGCTTTGTTGGTATTGTGTCTGCTAGAATGTTAAAAATGTTCCGTGTTAAATATTTTTAAATTGTTGTTTTGTAATTGATTTTTTTTTTCTTTGAAAAGCAAGACAAAACAGTAAAAAGCACATTTTGGCTTTTTAATTTATGCAATGGTGAAAAAAAATTGGCAAAATACATGGGGGAAAAAACTCGAAAAACCGTGTTCGGTATTAGGTATTCGGTATTCGGCCTTTGGCCCAGTGTTTAATTTTGTTCGGTTTCAGCTTCGGCCAAGAATTTTCATTTCGGTGCATCCCTAATATATATATTAGGCAGTGTTTCCCCTGCCATTATTTTAGGGGGGCGGCCCGCCCCCCCAATGGCACCCCCCGCCCCCCTTGAAGGTCAAGTTAATTTTATTTAATTATATTTTCTCTATAGCGCCAGATCACAACAGAAGTCATTTAAAGTTACCTTTCCAATAGAACAGGTCTATACCTTGTTCTTTTATTAAACAAACTAAATAGCCATATGTTATTTATCTTATTTATATGACGGCATGTCATTTCGGTTTCTAAGTTTTGGTCGCGCTCTCTGCATCGCGCACAGCGGAGTTCCGCCCGCGCATACACACACACACACACACGTGCGCACTCCCACTAGTTTGTAAATATTAAGCCGCAAAATGACAATTTAAATATGAATTCTGCGTGTCTCTGTGTTAATGAATGGCGCAGACGTGCGGCTTTGTTTACCACTCGTACTGAAGCGTGCGTGGCGCTTGCGTGATTTTAGCGTCTGCTGTCTCACTAAATGAGGACATAAATACATGAACAACATCTCCAGAACTGCTCTGAGAGTCACTTCTTGAGCATTTGACCGTTTCATTTGAGTAAAACTATCCTCATATCATATACACACAGAAATGTAAAGGAAGGTATTCACGGCAACCCATCAAAATAAAAGTTCGGTTTAACTTGAAGGCATTGTGGCAGAAATATATTACTATTGTTCAGTAGAATGTACATAATAGGCTGCTACTACTACTACTAAAATGATTAAAACCCTGTTTTTAAGGAATAATGTTTTAATTGTAATATTAAATGACCTTTATTTTCCAAAAAATACAATTTGTTTAATTTTCATTACTTAAAAGATAGATTAAATGAATGTTTTATGCCTTAAAAAAATGTAAATACACAACACAGAATTTCTGAGCAAAAAATTATAAGGCTATTGTAAGAATAAATGAAACTTGTTTTTATGCTTTTAAATAATTAGACATGCTAAAACAGAATTGGGTAACAATAAAACATAAGGTTGGGCCCTAAACATGTAACTTTTGTTAAACTTTTAATAAATTGAAGTTAAACTGTTTAAGTTTCATGATTGTAATTAATTAGACATGCTTTTTGATTAATAAAATTTAATTTAACCATTAAAAAGGAGTCCAGAAAAAAAAAAAAGGTACCCCCCCACCTAGGGGAAACACTGTTAGGGGTGTCCCCGACTAAGGATTTTCATAGTCAAATCGGAATTTTCGAATCTTGCCGATATTTGACTGATAGTCGAATCATATGTTTTGGGGGCGGGGCAAAATACATTACCAAGAGTCAAGTAAGACATTCGACAGTCAAAACAGTTTACACACAGGGAAAATGTATAACGGATTTGTTTGCGCCCTGAAGATGACCAGTAGAATGTAGCAGCAGGTTTTTAATCAATGGGAATTAACTCATCATTTATCTCATATAGAATACGCTTCGTTATTTATACAACATAATGTTAATATTACGACTTCTAGACTATCTGTACAAAATGCCCCGAATGCAGAAGTGAACGTGTCTGTGCGGCTCTGAATGAACTCCTTTTGTGGACGCGTTCTTCACGCAACAACGTGCAGAAACACGGCAACTAAACTCTAAACATTCACAGCGTTTTATTATTAGTGTTCTCATTATAATTGTTATGTATATGACAGTCCGAGTCATAGTTATTAATATTCTGCATTGTTGTTTGTCCTGCTCGCGCTGCGCGCTGAAGAGATAATCACCGTAGTACTACAATGAATGCTTGACTCAACCAAATGCATCTTATACGAGATAAATGATATAAACACGATATATATATAAACTGGCTGAAATGTTTTGAAATCACTTGTA